>NC_079910.1:5929735-6200411 GCF_024868665.1 Triplophysa rosa
TGATACAAGACAACAGTTTGAGTGTTTGACTGTGTCTATCTGTGTGTGTACATGGTATTTATAAGTGTAACACAACAGAGTACCACTGGAATGTGAAGCCAGACTGTGTTATTTTTTTCTTTAATTTTTCCCCATATTTCAAATGATGTCATAAGTGTCTTGCCGCTATCGCTCTTGAAATTTATCTGTTTTTATTTTTAAACAAAACAGGGAAAAATATCAGCCTATACTAACTGGCATTTGCATTTGTACTAATTTTCCCCCTTTTTCTTTTCTGTTTATTTCACTTCTAAATGTTCACTGTGAGCGCTCTGAACTCAAGTTTACAGCTCTTCATGGTATGTACGTGTATCTGGTTGAGTTCAGTAGAGTGCGTGGGTGGTTGTATGACTTTGGTACTGAAGCAAGAACTCAATTTTCTACTGGTGTTGGGGGTTCGAAAGGGGGTCGGTTGCTTTGAGTTATGCACATTCATTCTGTACTTAAACAGGGGTATGTAGAGTTCCCTAGCCTTACGCCCTTCCAAAACACTATGCCGGTCTCCGGCTAATCCGTGTTCGATATCAGCCTCCCTGCCATTTTTGTATTTCTGTACGTATCCATTTTGAACCGGTTCGGGAGATTCTGCCCGAATATGTCAGGGTCTAGACCCGAGAAAGGAGAACCCTCACCCTTTCAACCCCACAAAAGACCTCAAGCCATTCATTTCCTTATGTGACAATGCAATCCAGACAGCACTTTGCCTTGTTAATTCATAGTATGAGCTTGTGAATGGTTACTTGTTACTTACCGATGTGAAATTCTGTACGTGTATTTAAGTAAGAAAGAACATAATCATTTTTAATTTCACCCTATTAAAAATGTATTGGTCTCTCTGACTTTAAAGACAAAAAAATCCCATGTTTTTTGTTAGTCAGGTTTATGAACCGCTGCAGCCAGTAGGTCTCGTCATTCAGTATCGTGGCTTAGAATTGGTAATGTTTAAATAAAATGCTATTGCTACATACAAAGTTGTTGTCTTTGTTTCCTTACTTTAAGAGCAAGTAACATTCTGCAACAACATATTCTACTAAATGACAATAAAGATCACGAAGTAAATATCAAATGAATTATCTATGATTGCCAGTCTGTTGTTCAATAGATTATAAACGGGTAAAATGTGACCATGTGTCAAAGCTTCAGTTGCATAAATTCTAGAAATATGTTCATGGGCAAAAATGCAACTTTTTACATTTTAACACCAGAGGATAAGACGTGTTTTCTTAAATTGTCCTATAAAACAAAAATGTCTCCTTTACAGTTTCATTTTCATGCACAGTTTAAAGTACAAATATGAAAATATTTGCAGAAATTCAAGAAGAAAAGGTTAAGAAGCTTAGCATGCAGATAAACATTATCTTGACAGGTTAAAAACAAGTTGACCATAGTTTATATATTAGGGTCCCGTCATCCATTCAATGCGCTTTCTTCAGAGTATCCACATCTGCAGAGGGTCAGTTTGGGATGGGGGTATGTACACAATACTGCAGTGTTCAGAAGAAACTCTCACATTGGCGAGATATCCTTAGAATGCTATTCCATTTGGTCAGTTTTAAAATCCTCAGCCGTCTCCCAGACTAACTGCAATGTGGTCCTCAAATAAGGCAATGCAAAGCATGATGGCGCCCCCTATCAGCAGGCCCAGGCTCTGCAGGAGGAAGCGCTTCAGAGGGCTCAGAGATCCAGCATGTCCATGAAGCATTTCAGGCATCTAAGGAAACGGTGTTAAATTGTATTTAATGCCAGTGTCATATAAAACAAGTCTTAAACTTTAAGAATGGAGCTCATCAGCTTTTAACATAAAAAACCACAAGTAAATTTCTGTAAGGTACCACAGTGCTAAAAGTATCATAAATGTAACGCATAACTTCATTGCTTTAACTGTCATTTTCTGCTAAAGGACTTAAAATATTTATGTGCCATTATAGAAATGTGGAACAGCACACAGTTTTGGGATGACGTATCATAAATCCTGGCTGAAATATTCCTTTACATTCAAAAGCCATGTAAAAGCGAATGTTTGCTGTAGTTTGGCATGCAGGATCATTTATTATTACCATGTCAGCAAGAGCAACATAAAGGAAGACCCCAGCCGTGATGGTGAAAATCCATGGATGTGCTGCCCACTGGTTCCCCAGCGCCGTTCCTATTAACACACCAACAAAGCCCAGCAGGGCAGAGACGACACTAAACACAGCCAGTCTGCGTACAGGCCAGCCGGCAGCCAGCAACACTGCCAAATCACCTGAAGAGTAAAAATAAAGGTACGTAGATCATTTGTGATTCAATATGTCGAAGGGTACAGCTTTTAAGGCTCCGGTTTACACATTAAGGGGCAGTTTCCTGGACAGGAATGATCTTAAACCAGGACTAGGCCTTAATAAAATTGGGATATTTAAGTCCTTTTTAAAAACATACTTTACAAAAAAACCATCACTGTGTGCATCTCAAGACAAAGCAATCATACTGTTATATTTTAAGTGTATGGGTTTTTTTTTTCGATCAAAACACCTCTAACATTTAAATGAGACTAGGATTAAGCCCTGTCTGGAATTAAGATGGTGTGCAATATATGAAATATAAACATATAAAACTCTGTGGTTGTGGAAGCTTTGAGAGATGATTTGTACCTAGCTCATGAGGTAGCTCATGGCAAAAAACAGCGATTGTGGTGCTGAGTCCACCCGTCAGGCTCTGAGAAAATGCAACGCCTATAAAACAAAAGAAAATACATAATGCATTTTAAGATCTGTCTCACCATACCCCATTTTTTTTCTAAATGAAATATGTAGTACGTAATATTTAATTTTAATATTCTTAAAGTATACGTAGAACCCAGATTTGACTTTCTGTATGGGTGGTCATGTGACCAAAACATGGGTGCCGCCATAAGGGCGACAACACATCTTTGTGCATTATGAAACAGCTTTTACTAATCTACTGATATCGAAACAACTTTGCACTTTCAATAAATTGTAGTTTGTTAAATAAACCACCTTACCAATAGCTAGTCCGTCAGTAAGGTTATGTATTCCATCTCCCACGACCACCATCCATGCTATGCTTCTTAGACCCATCTGCCCTGACCCAGGCTGCCCATGAGAATGCCCGTGCCCAGTCTCTGTACTCTCATTCTGATTGGGTGATGTGGTACCTAGGAAAGAGTCCACATTTAGAAGCTGAATAATCACTCATGCTTTTTTTCTGGTTTGCTATTTTCAGTGCAGTCACCTTGCAGTGCATCCAGTTCTCTTCCAGATTCTGCATCAGGCTTCCTTTTCTGTTAAAAAAATACATACAATTATTGAAATTGGAGTAGAATTATCTTTTTTTCAGAAATGGACCAATAATATCGATGAAACTGGTCTCTTGAACTACAGAGTTTTGTCCGGTCAGTCCAGTTCTTAAAATGAGAATGCTTCTCTCCCAATAGATGATGGTTGTGATGTAACTAAAGCCTCGTGGCTATTTAAAAATGGGGACGGGCCCACATTCCTTATGTCAATATATGCTTATGTTCGTGTGCTTTTTCCTTCAAACTAAATAAAGCTCACCTTGAAATGTTGCTTTACTTTCAGAAGACTCTCAAACACAAAGAGAAGATAAAGTCCCCCAAGCACACTCAGACCCTTCAAAACAGCATCCTGGTGTTCATTGTGTTGACTAAAGATGGCCTGAAATCACAAATAACAAACTTCTATAATAGAAACACATGTAGATAGCAGATGTAAACAGTCTTTTGTCTACCGTAAATTATAACAATAACTACTTACACCACCTTTGATATTTAGAACGTATCTATTTTTTTAAATCTCAAAACTTAATTGTATTTTACATCCTATTCTTCGGCAATAATATTTTTTTGTTGTTGTTTTAATACATAAATGCAATATATATGTGCAAATATACAAGTATATACAGAATTAATTAAAAGCTAAATGTCACTTACATGGGGCAGAAGGTGCAGAAGGGCATCTCCACAGAGCGTGCCCACTGCCATGCCAGCCATCGGGCAGAGGAACATCTGCAGGCTGAAGGGAGGAAGCAGAGGTGCCAGTCCCAAGGTCAACAAGGAGGGCAGACTGATCACGAGGAGTGCCAGGGAAGCCCAACCTAGAGCTGAGATACAATGACCTTCTTAAACCCCAGCAACCTAAATAAACAGACTCTGATGCAAACAGTTTATACAGACCTCTGAGGAAACCCTCACTAGCTCTATTGGCTTGTCCGTTCTCCTCTGTGTGTCGCAAACACACCCCGCTGTCAATCTGATAGAGGAGAGCAGGGCAGAGGAAGGTGAAGTGAGCAGGCGTGATATGGGCTGATTGACCCAACCCGAAGTTCCACAGGAGCTGCGTGACGTTCAGACACTGTGACAGAAAACAAAACATGGAGATAAGATTTACACTTATGTATTTGGCAAATACTTCTATCCAAAGTGACTTAAAGGTCCAGTGTATGAAATTTAGCGGCATCTAGCGGTGAGGCTGCAAATTGCAACCAACGGCTCACTCTATCCCTCCCTTTGTGGCTGACACAGAACTAAGATGTTGTCACGTTTTTGCTTCTTTGCTGAAGGAGATAAAGTCTTTACGAAACGCGCTTTGTAGAGCAGTTTGTCCGTTTAGGGCTACTGTAGAAACAACATGGTGAAGTCCATGCAAGGGGACCCGCGGTGTATGTAGATAGAATTAGCTCATTCTAATGTAATAAAAACATAACAAAATCTTGCTCCTTGTTTATAAATCTTTAAATGGTTTGGCCCCTACTTATCTTTGTGAGCGACTGACTGAATATCGTCCTATTAGATCCCTTCGATCTTCCAATCAGGATCTATTAGTTGTCCCAAAGTCGAGGCTTAAGTGTAGGGGCGATCGTGCTTTTTGTGTTGCTGCCCCCAGACTCTGGAACGCCTTACCACCATCATTAAGACAAGCTTGTTCTCTGAATGTGTTTAAATCCAGGCTAAAGACATATTTATTTTCTCAAGCGTATGATTGATGTGTTATTCTGTTTGTTTGTTTTTATTCTATTTTTCTTGTCTGTGTCCTTTACTGGAAAGCACATTGGTCAACGTTAGTTGAAATTAATTGTGCTATTTAAATAAATTGTCATTGTCATAACGCTTAATCGTGTAAGGTCTTTATACACCACTGAAGACATAGTAATGTGTATTATTTTGCATTTCTGGGACTTTTGCTCCTCGCTTTTTATTAATTTATTAAGCCTATTTAATGCCTTTTTAATTTGCTACCCTAACTATGCATGAACTTGCGTTTGTTTGACCCTATCAGAACAGTTCTGTGACACATTTTAGATCACAACTATTGCTATATATTTATATATTAGGTGTTTACAATGTTTCTGTATTTCCTCTCACTTGATGATTTCTTTCTAAATCATTCTGTAAACCTCAAACAGGACCAGGAATTGAGACCTCAAGATAGCAACCAACCTTTGGTCCTGTGATAGTGAAGAGGACATTTGTAGACTTTGTCCATTTCAACAGGAGGTTTATGAGGAGTTTACTCACATTGCCATGAAGGTGTTTCTCTGTCGGGTGGTCTGACTGCAGCGAGATACTTTCTTCAAGTCCGTATTTCAGGCCGGGATGTAAAAAATAGTCCGACTTTGAGGGTCCCAGCTCTGCAGAAGATCCACCGTCGGCTGATTTAACTTGAGCTTTCGGACTGAATAAAACTATAGGGTATTTACAACTGTTTACAACAACCAGGCCATCACAACAATAGATATGCAGCTGTGGCTTTGAAAAACAATATTTACATCCAAAGTCAAATATTCAAAGAGGAAACTGTATAGGCGCTGACCACAGTTATATTACATGTAAAATAAGACAGAACAGAAGTGCCCCAGACTTGTGTGTATTCACATCATCTACCTTGCTCTGAGTGGGGGTGAATTTGTGGACTGCTGAGGTTGATGGTGGTCTTCATGTGAGTGGGAATGGGACGAAGCTTGTGAGGAATGCGCCACTCCACCATGTTTGATCTCCAGAACGCTGACCTCCCCAAGACCCAAACTGCCCAGTAACTTCTGCAGGCCCTCGTAGGTCAAAGTCCCATTGTCACCATACTGAAGAAACAGCCGTTGCAAGTAGTAGCCCTTGAGTATAGAAAGAAAAAAATGTAATACAATTTTCACCACAAACATGATGTTCAAGGTTAACATGTGTCAATGTTTTTATGGTGGTGCATTATAATCATAAACGTCTGTCACGTTAACCCCAACAAATACATTTCAACATAGGTGCTGTAACTACGTAACCCTATCCTAATTTATTTTGAGTGATTGCATCAGTTACTTTTGCACTCATTGTCTTTTCCCCTTGATCCTTTTTTGAATATCAAGGAATGTGGTAGATCTGCATTTTCGGTCATGCAGGAAAAGAGTAAATAAAGCAATAAGTAAATCAAGTACCTGTTCTTCGAGAGCTTCCTCCAGATGTTCCTGTGTAGATTTGGCTTGTGCACTTATGTTAAGCATCCTGGGCTTGTCGTTCTGGGCATTATTGGCATGAGTTCCCAGTGTGATGACGGTTACAATTATCACAGAACTGATACAGTGGTAGAGCGCAAGTCTGAAGCTCATTTTAATCCTTGAGAGAAATGAGTATAAATAATAAATTATTGTTCTAGAATAATTTATCGTCGTTGTCCATCCCAAACCTCGGATGTCCAAATTCGATGTTTTTCAGAAAATGGGGAAAAACTGTACTTTTTAAATGATTAAAGACAGTGTTGTCAAAGTTGACAAGCACTTTTTAATACTTTTTCTTAGATAGATATTTGCAAAACCCGGTGACAAACATAAACGGTGACTAATAATAATGATTTATGGCAAAAAATGAAAATCACAAAATATGTATAATATGTTGAATAATAATCAACATAGAGCTTACGAATTCAATGGGTGAATATATCACAATTACAGTTCATAAAAGGAATAATGCAAACTTGTGGGTAAAAATGGCAAAATATTTTTAAAATCTGTTTCTCCTAGACAGTAATGAGACTGAAATGAGACCATTTGCAAACTACTGCTCAGAAAAACACCAAAGGAGTAACTTTAGTTAAGTTTTTTAACAGATCTCAACAATATCTTATAAAAAAGTTACCAGAATTTAATTTATTTAGATTTTACATTTTACGCTCTCGCTAGTCACTAGATTTTTTCTGTAAATTTTAAGAGAAACGTATTAAACATTAGCATTTATATAAGGACAACGAATCCTTGCAAAAAGCTAAACGTTTTTGTAAAATGAATACAAATTTGATCAGATCTTTTACCAGACTCTCTGACCAGCCATGATTCCCTGCAGTCTCTAAAGTCATCACATGGTCTGCGCAATCCGCACGCTTGTGTCTAGTGTGAACTCGTGAGATACATCACAACGTTTTAGTGAAGCTAGGGTTAATGTTTCATCAACACACCGCTTTGTATGAGCTTATCACATGACGTGAAGACGTTGATCAACATAGTTTGCCTAATCACCGCGTGATGTAAACTCTACAGTCTTGAAGTGAGAACGCGTGAAGTATTTAGAAGGTTGCTCTGGGTCCTTTTCTTGACGAGGCATTTCAAGACATGGCCTGTGTTTACATTTACAGGCAATTGTTATCTATAAATCTATCTGTCTGCCTTATCTTATACTCACATATTTCTTTCTCTTGAGAAGTAACGTAAGGAATAAATGTGGTAAATGTACCACTCCACACGCGCGCGCGCACTCTGTTCTGCAGACGCAAAAGCAGATAGAGGCAGACTTCATCCGGCTCAGCAAGGGAAACCACACAGATATTTTATATTCTCAAAATCCAGGGATCACATCAGAGCTTGGACTACTGCTATCTGCGGGAACAGGTATTGCAGTATTGCTGGCGGATATCTCGCGTTTCAAACGATTTAATTAACATCGACTGGTTAAATAGTAGGATAGCAGTACATACTGAAGGATGGGGAGCGCGTGAAACAAGTCGTCACTCACGGCGTTATTTAAGCAGTACAGTATCCAGATGTCATTTAGAGGGATTTTAATCGATCGCTAAAATATGGAATATGACATTAAAAGATCCGCGGTTAATGTTTAGCTGATGCAGCTGCTCATTTGGCGTAACGTTAACGTCACGTCAGCTAAATTAGCCAGATTTATTGCTAGTTAGCCTTGCTAACTGTTAGCTCCTTAGCATCCACGCAGACTCTTTAAATTCTCTCTGTCTGCTGTTTAACAGAATAAAGGACATTCTAGGTCATTTTCAGCACGTGCATTATCGAAACAAAGTGAGAACGCCACAGGAAAAGTCTGCCTGTGGTATCTTTATATGATGTTTTGGTAAATCTACGTTATCGTGATGGCTAATGCTAATCGTCTCATCCACTTCCACAATCATATCGGCAAACGAGTGTTTCAGGTTGGCAGATGTGTATTTTATTTTTCTTGCTTGCGTTTCGTGTTCTGAACGGACTGATGACACTATAATTTGTTTACAGGTGTGCTGTCCTGTCCTGTTTATCTAATTACATCATGTATGTTGTTGACTGTAGATGACCTAGCGTTAGTGTACCGTTAGCCTGTCCATCTGACTCCTGCATGACAAAATCATAAGTGATCCCACCTGAGCAAGAGAAACAGTTGGGTTTTTGCATAATGCTTTATTTAATAGCATGGTTTAAATGTCCACAGTCAATTTAACATTAACTCCCCTCTTCATCATTGGTTTCTGTTTGCACATATAGGAGGCCTGTTGTGCTTCCAGACATTATGTGTTATATAGAAAACACACATTTGGCAAAACAGTATACCCACCATTTTGCAATAACACTACAGCCGATAAAATAATACGATACTTGCTTTGGCCTAAAATGTATTTATTTGCCATCTCAGGATCTTGCACTTCTGTGTAAGGTTTTGTCAGTCCTGTCATCTATTCAAGTGATCTAAATATATAAGGCAAATTTCCTAAGTTCATGCTCATTGGATGAGACAAATCATTTTTGGTCCCCCTCTCATCCATGTTGCTACCCTCCAAAATGATGCTATTGGTGATACCTAAGCTTCAGAGCTTTATCAAATGAAAAACTAAGGATTTTTTTAAGGTTCACCGTTGCCGTAATGGGGGTTGAGGGGAGAACATTCTGTACCACTGTCGCTCTCCCCCATGCAATGTCTGCTTTGAGAAGCTAAAATTAGGTCACCACCAGCCTACTGGGACACAACACCACCCCTCCCAGCAGTGTTATGTCTTGGAAAAGATGCTGTGGGTACACAGCGCAGGCTCCTGCGTTTGCATTTGTGCTAGTATTTGGCACTTTTTGGAGGAATTGATCTGCATGCTAACCAAAGCGTTTGTCTTCTCGTGCTTTATGTCTTGTCTTAAGGATCTGAGTGGATATTTAGTGCTGCTAGATTAAAGTGCTCTTAGCGATGTTGCATAAAACATGTCCATTCTCTGCTGATGTAATCTTTGTTCTTATTGAATGGGCTGACGAAAAGTGGTTGATAATTGAAAGCGTTTGGGGTGGGGTATGTGCTAACCTTCTTTTTTCAAGAGGCAAGTGTCGTTGCTTCACATTGCGTATAAACAACATCCCTTAATGACAAGTTCTTCCATGTCTTGACTTTTTAGAACACATCTTGTTTCACATTATTTCATGTTTTATGACTCTCACGTTTCTGCCCACTGATAGACATGTAAACATGTGTATGTAAATATATGTATAAACGTTTTAGCAAATATCTACTGATTTTACTGTTGCGTTATAATTGTTAAGCCACCCATGCTGTGCACGTGTGTTCATGTGATTATGATTGTTTATTTTCATGTGTCATCTGTTTCATAAATGAGCATCTTAATTGGATTGTGATTCATTCGGGCGATTATGGTTTTGCTTGCTGTAAAAGAGAACGTGGGAGGAAATAGGATCTCAATAGAATAAATGATCATTTCCAAAGCTATACAAAGCCTCTTAAATTACAGATAAACTAACTGACCATAAACATGCCAAAGATTCATCTGATGCTTCCAGGAAAGTCGTTAACAGAAAACATTTCAATCAGCTTTTGAACTCTATAAAATTTCTTCTAAATGAACAGTGCTGTATTGATTAAATCATAATGAATGCATCTTTTCTGTTTCTTAGGAGGGGATGGTCTATCCCGCGTCATAACATCGCCCCGTTCACCTGACACATGAGGAAGACTCGCTGTACAGGAATTATGAGGGCTGTGCTTTAGTCAGGTATGCAAGTTTCGGATCAATTGCCTTCTGTTTATTTTTTTTCTTGTGAAGTAAATGTCAATATTTTTTAATTTTGGTCAACAAAAGTATTTTTCTAAAACATGGGTTTAAATATTCTTCTAAAACTGCGTTGTTAATATCTAGCAGCATGTTTTTTGGCCTCATTATTTTTGTACATAAAAAAATGCCATGACGCTTGTTTTTGGCACCACCGTTACTGTTAACCCTTTAGTAAGATTTTTGTCAGTAACAACATTGATGCAAATACACCATTAGTGCATTGTCTAATCACCAATCATGAATAATTTAATGGAAGATAATGTGTTTTCGTACAGTTTTTCATCTGTACTTTGCCCTCAGTTCTCAATGGCAAAAATGTAATACATAGGTGTCAGTAGGGTTGGCCTTATACCAATACCAGTGTGCTGCATACTAGTTTTTGCTAGTTACTACAAAACTACTTCGCTTTGTGCATCACTTTCCTTTACCTATAAAGGTAAATGTTAAAGGGATAGTTCACCCAAAAATCTAAATTCTGTCATAATTTAGTCAGCCTTGTGTCATTTTAAACCTGTATGACTTACTTTTTTCTAAAGAACACAAAAGAAGATCTTTGGAAAATGTTGGTAACTGAACAATGGCGAGTCCCTTCTATTTTATGGCCACAAATTCAATAGATACCGCTGTTGTTCGATTACCAACATTTTTCAAAATTTCTTCTTTCGTCAAACAGGTTTGAAGTGACAAGAGACTAAGTAAATGACAGAATTTTTATGTTTGGTTGAACTATCCCTTTAACGGTCCAGTGAGTCATTTTTTTGGAGGATCTATTGACAGAAATGCAATATAATATACATAACCATGTCTTCAGAGGTGTATAAAGAGCTTACGCTATGAAGCGTTATGTTTTTATTACCTTAGTATGAGCTATTTCTATCTACATACACAGTGGGTCCCCTTGCATATAATAAGCCATGTTCTGTCAGCCGTCGTAGTGTTTAGAGCGGGAGGGGTGGAGTGAGCTGTTATTTGCAATTCTCAGCCTTGCCGCTAGATTTCACTGACTGGACCTTTAAATAAATAGCTATGCCGCTATCGTTGTTTATGTTACTATCTCGCATATCGTTTTGACCCAAAATTGAATTTCATTCATAACCCAATAAGGGTTGTGGAGACATTTTTGTCCTCGGAATATTAATAGTAGTGCTCTGAAAATTCTAATGCAATCCCTGGGTCTCACAAAATGATCTCAGATTATGCTGCGCTTTCAAGTGCTCATCACACTACAGAGTGGAACCATATTTCTTTCTCAGAGCATCTGTAAAGTCATACCAGCACACACACAAGAACACACATGCATTGCGTCTGACCCTTGAGATAGCTGTGTAGACCTGGTGCCTCCACAAAGAACGAAAAGGTCACCTTTTTACAGCAGACACGATCACGTTACATCTGTACTGTACCAGGACATTAAGTGCCTCCATGTTCAGCTCAAAATGCTCAGTTTACCTTTCTCCTGTTTATTGTGCTATGGGCTTTGGGCTGCTCAGGCCGTAAATTAACTGAGCCAGTGTTAAAGGTGATGGATAATGCAAGAGAAATGTGTGTTCATCAATTCAGATTTTGATCATATTTACATAATTGACGTGCAGAACTTGTTTCTTTAATACAACTGCATAAGTTAAAATGTTTGTTGACTGTTTTCCTAAATCTTTTACTGTTCCTGTGCTGTGATGTCGGTCCCGTAACAGACACCAAAGGGTTCTGGTAATGTGCCATGGGGTACGACGTCACCAGGTTCCAAGGAGAGGTGGACGAGGATCTGTTATGTCCCATCTGTAGCGGGGTGTTGGAGGAGCCAGTGCAGGTCAATATTTATTTTCATTCGCGAGAACACCTTGAGAAAGTGACAGAGGCTCAACCTTGAGCCTGCAGAAGATTTTGTTCTTATTCGATATCAAATCTCTGGGGTAATGTTGTGAATGAGGAAATGTTAAAGCCAGTCTCTCTAAAAATGTGTCATTCATTCCTTGAGCCAGAAGTTGACCCTGCGAACTAAATAAAACTTTGGGCAACACACAGACGGATATAAATATTGTGTATCGGGGTGAAAATAAAATTCCTGTAGGGGCAATCAAGTTATTAATGACTCGTAGTTTTCTTTACGCACTAGACTGGGGTAAAACTAAGTATTTTTTTCATTGATAACCTGTAAAAGTTCACATTGAAAGTCAGCCAGTCGATGCGTAGCTGCAGAGTTTTAAGTTACATGCTAATCGATGCGCGTGTTCTCTCAGGCCCCGCACTGTGAGCATGCCTTCTGCAACGCCTGCATCACACAGTGGTTTGCCCAGCAGCAGATTTGTCCCGTGGACCGCACCGTAGTGACTCTCGCCCACCTGCGACCCGTTCCCCGCATCATGCGTAACATGCTTTCCAAACTGCAGATCTCCTGCGACAACGCTGGCTTCGGCTGCACCGCGACTCTGCGCCTCGACCAGCTGCAGTCGCACCTCAAAGACTGCGAGCACAACCCTAAGCGACCTGTCACGTGCGAGGAAGGCTGCGGGTGAGTGTCCGGGGATGGGTGACATGTCTGGTAACGCACTTGATGGGCTTGGAGGACATTTTTACCTTTGGGGCATTTCCATTAGAGGACTTGAATGCATCGATATCTTTAAAGCAATGAGAAATATATATCATTTTGTACTTATTTTGGACAGATTGTTTGTTTATAAAGTACCTCTTAGAAACGGAGTTAACAAAATGTGTTTCTGTAGCTCATTTGGTAGAGCATTGCATTTTGAATGCAAAATAATTTTGGATAAAAGCACCTGCCAAATGGATAAATCTGAATGTCTTCAAGGTTTGTTTATTGAATTGACCTGTCTGATGTTTTTTTTCAGGCTAGAAATGCCCAAAGATGAGATGCCCAACCACAAATGTATCAAGCACCTGCGCAGCGTGGTGCAACAGCAGCAGACCAAGATTGCAGACCTGGAGAAGACTGCTGCTGAGCACAAGCACCAACTCGCAGAGCAGGTAAGACCTGCGCGTTTCATTCTTTAGTGCAAGGCTGTTGTAATGCGTCAGGGGAAAGATGTTGCGATGACATCATGTTAAATGAATAGTAACATGACACACCTGTGATCTGCATGTTCCAGAAACGTGACATCCAGCTCCTGAAAGCTTACATGCGAGCCATACGCAGCGCTAACCCTAACCTGCAGAACCTGGAGGAGAGCATAGAGTACAATGAAATCTTGGAGTAAGTCAACATGAAAGTCATATTGATTGTTTATTATGAACTTTATCAGTTTTGTTGCGTTTACATTGTTTAAAATCAACTCCTATTTTACAGTTTTTGTCGTTGTGTTTAATTTGTTTGTTTGTTTTTCATTTCACCTCACAGAAGTAAACCGGGTTGTGAATCCAGTTTCTTGTTGCTTAAATAAAAAGCCCTATCGCAGTTGTTTTTAGACTAGATAACAGATATGAAGACATGCTGATTTCATCATCTTTGTTTACTGTGTAAATAAAAAACCAATGAATAAGCAATAATGTCCTTAATTATCAGTCACATGACAACCGACCTAACCACACTTGATTGGCC
Source organism: Triplophysa rosa (assembly GCF_024868665.1). Classification (NCBI taxonomy): domain Eukaryota; kingdom Metazoa; phylum Chordata; class Actinopteri; order Cypriniformes; family Nemacheilidae; genus Triplophysa; species Triplophysa rosa. The sequence goes on from NC_079910.1 coordinate 5,943,644, forward strand.
AACAGGTGGGTGAACTCCCTGCAGCCCGCTCGTGTGACCCGCTGGGGTGGAATGATCTCGACACCCGACACCGTGCTCCAGGCCGTCATTAGACGTTCACTCATAGATAGCGGATGCCCGTTGTCGATCGTCAGTGACCTTATCGAAAATGCCCACGAACGCAACTGGCCCCAGGGCTTGGCCACGCTGGAGACGCGGCAGATGAATCGTCGATATTACGAAAACTACGTGGCCAAACGCATTCCGGGTAAGCAGGCTGTGGTGGTCATGGCCTGCGAGAACCAGCACATGGGTGAAGATATGATTCTGGAGCCGGGCTTGGTTATGATCTTCGCTCACGGCGTCGAAGAAATCTTATAGTCTTGTACGTAAAAGTTGCAAAGTGTCAAAGGGGTTTCAAACCGAATCGGAAATTCAAACTCATCCCAGTGAAATTCAATATCAAGACTTCTATGGCAGTTGATACCTCACGTTTTAAGGAAGAACGCTGACTAACAGATGACATTAAAAAACAGTCTCCTTTAAAAGATCTCAAGAGAACCTCCAGCATTCCCATTCTCTTTGCCTTAAAAGGACATTTTCAAAAAGTGGACCCTAATCAAACACCCCAACTTATCAGGGACGATGGAACACTTAAGTTTTAGCATTCGCATTGACAAAACGATTTAAAGTGATGTCTTATCTAATATCTAATTTCCCCTTTAACGTTTATTTCCCTGTCAGTGAATCGAGTGTATACATGTCACGCATAGCTTTCAACAATGTGATCAGTTAAGATTCTTGTAAATACAGATGATAAAGAAATATAGACAAATATACTATCTGTTCTTGTTAAAATAGAGTAGTGGACATTTTTGATGTCTTCATCTCAGTTTACTATTTAGAGTAGAGCGTTAGCAACCATGGATCTCTCAATGTTGCTATTTTTTTAAGAGCGCTATGATTAAAGTATGGTAGATGAAAACTGTGTCTTAACTGTGTGGAGTCTAGTATCGTGAAGATGTTTATTCTTCGTGAGAGGATACAGTGAAGGATCTGGAGATGCAAATCGATAGATTTTTAATACCGCATTTTATGTGCAACCAGAAACTCGTAAACTTGATTTTTGATTTAATTTATCTCTGCAGTCATTTTGTATCTAATCAGTTTTTTGTGAATATGACACCACCGTCCATCCCCATCTCTGAAGATCTTTTTTTGTTTTGTTTTTCATTTCTGCTGAAGAAACCATGAATGCTTAAGAATATCAAGTATGAACTTCTCAAAAACCTCCAATGACCAACCTACAGCTCGATCTGTAGATGTGCAATTTTATCCGGACCTGTCTACTGTGGTTTTACTTCTGAACTGTTTTTTATCCATCATTTACCACAGACGCTTTGTATTTCTCGGAAGGAATAAACAGAGATGGGATGGTCGTATATTTGTTTACATTGTGCAATCTGGATAAGTGGTTTGAGAATTTATTTTGCGTATTTTTACGTCCAAGTACCTTTGTTGTACATAGTTGATTTCAAAATTGGATCGGTTTAATTAGTGTTGTACGACAGTTGTCTCTGCAACCAAAGTGTTTTCTTGTGTTTTGTGCACATTGTGCTTGCTTTTTCTGTTGCTAGAACATACTGAATATGTAAGTTCATCGATTTTAAAAAAGAGAAATGTATCTTCGCAGCTGTTCTGTCATCTGCTCAAGTGTTACATTAAGACCTGAATGCTAAGTGCGTTGTTTACAGATGCTTTTTGCAAAAGAGAGCAGAAAACTTTTAAGGACCCGGAATGTTTTCACTCTGCAATATTCATTCAGGGCTGTGTGAATTACAAGTCGAAATGTCTGTGAACTTTTTTGCCTTATCACACTTCATACACTGCATGATCGATGTATAGTCTGTCACAAAAACTCCCTTAAGTTGGAGATGACATGACCGACATGTTTCACTTTGAAAGGTTAGCAAGGACACACGTATGCCTGACTTCAAACTTCTGCTTGCGGGAAGTAAAGGTTTGCGTCGCTTCACAAAGCATGCACTGAATCTAAATGTAAATCTACGTGTGCGTTTGATGGCGTGAAGGTTTGCATTGAGTGTTTGTTTGAATGAGATGTCATCTCTCATTGGACACTTGAGACTCCAGACCCTCAGGATTTATCATCTCACATCAGGGATGAGACGCTCAAAGAGTTAATGTTTCCTGCTCTGGCACTGTCGTGAATGTGGCTTTTTTCTGTTCCTTTTTGTTATTATTCTTGCTTTTGTGTTGTGGTTTACTGACAGAATATGAATAAATATCATTATTGATTTTGCAATACGAGACCATCCTCTCTGTGTCACTGTTACATGCTAACAGGAAATTCTTGTTAGTTGTATAGTTGATGTCAGAGTTTGGTTTGCTTTAAAAGTCACTGATGAAATACTCTGTGTGTAGTACAAATATGGTTTGTCAGTATTGGGATTAAAGGAACATTTGCCATATTACATGATGTTGATTTTCCACGTTTACATCAAAGTATTACAACCATACCGTGGTAAAGGTCTCAAATAACAATACCACAGTACTAAATTATTACCACATGCCATAGTATTTACATATTACTCAAAGAATAAGAATAGTATTACAACGAAACTTGTCAAAAACATACCATTAATAGTACATTTTAGTAAGTGGTCACCTATTCTGGTGGTTTCTCTTTATTCTGTTGTCAACACACATTAACACCCACTCATGGGACAATAACGTGCCTGTTGTTGGTATTTTCTTTGACCAGCTCATAGCCACTGATGCAGCAGGTCATTTTAATCCAGCCCATTATTGTACCAGTGCAGAATGGAATGTCACAACTCCCATGACTCATTACCAGCATCAGCGCTAACCAGAAACCACACAAACTCTATCTACGGTATTTCTCCCTGTAATCAACTTATTTTGGGCCATAATGGAATGACAGCGTCTTTGCAACACTGTGATTCAGATTTCATTCTGATGAAAATCTACTAGGTGCTCGCAAAAAGCTGACCCGTCCAACACTTTTGTTTCATGTCTACCTAATAAAGGAAATGGTCTGTAATCCCCAGAAAAAGAAAGGATTTGATTGGAGCTTTATAATCCAGCATCTTAATTGTATGACAACTGTGAAAGCAATGAAACAACATACCTACCGCTGTCTACTAAATACTTGTTGTTGGTATGTGTTTCTCACCCAAGTCTCAGACTTTCTTAAACTGGAGGTAGACTGGGAGTCGCAGGCAAGTGAAGTGCATTTCTCACTTAAATTTTACTCATGTTTCAGGCTGGAGATTGAAAATACAGTGTGGGAGTCAAAGCTGAGTAAAGGGCGCCTGTGTATATTTTACTTATGTCTCAGGTTGGAGGTACAATTTGGGAGTTACCACTGAGTAAAGTGCAGTTATGTATTTCTCACTAAAATCTCATTCATGTCTCAGGCTGGATATACAGTATGGGTGTTCACAGCTGTGTAATGCGCTGTCATGTGTTTCTCTCTCATGTCTAACCCATGTCTCAGGCTGGAGATACAATATGGGAGTCACCACTTAGTAAAGCTGTGTATTTCTCACTCTTATCTCATTCATGTCTCAGGCTAAATATTGTAATGTAAATGCAGTTGTGTATTTTCCAGTCATATCTTATTTATCTCTTGGGCTAAAATTACAGCGTGGGAGTCACCACTGAGTAAAGTGCAGTTATGTATTCTCACCTAAATCTCATTCATGTCTCAGGCTGGATATACAGTATAAGTGTCACAGTTGAATAATGCGCTGTCATGTATTTCTCTCTCATATCTCACCCATGTAAATGCAGTTGTGTATTTTTCAGTCATATCTCATTTATGTCTCGGGCTGAAACTACAGTGTGGGAGTAATCACTGAGCAAAGTCCAGTCAAGTATTTTTCACTCAAATCTCCTTCATGTCTCAGGCTGGATATACAGTATGGGTGTCACAGCTGTATAATGCACTGTCATCTTTTTCTCTCTCATATCTCACTCGTGTCTCAGGCTGGAGATACAATGTGGGAGTCGCCTTTCTCTCTCATATCTAATGTCTCAGGCTAAAGATGGTAGACTAAATGCAGCTGTGTATTTTAGTCCTATCTCGTTTATGTCTCGGGCTGAAAGTACAGTGTGGGAGTCACAGCTTAGTGAAGTGCAGCTTTGTATTTCTCACTCATGTCTCAGGATGAACATATACGGGAGTCGCAGCTGAGTAACGTGCAGCTATGTATTTCTAACCCAAATACAGTGTGGTAGTCACAGTTGGGTAAAGTGCAGCTTTTAGTTCAGACACATGAGTGCGGGCGGTGCTTTGCTCTCTCTCTCTCTCTGAATGTATGGGAGTGTCAGAAACATTTTAGGCGTGTTCACTGTCAATTCTCAGTCGCGTTTCCCATGGACAAACATAGCTCAACGCTTTCTCACAGTAGGGGCTCGTTCCGGCTCTTTCTTCACTTATTTTAGTTTTAATTCCACCTTTGCCTCACATTTTCGATTGTGCTCTCGGCATCTGTTTTCAGGACAAGATTGAATCACTTATCGCTGACCGCGGTTGCCAGGAAAGGTAAAGAAACGTTCGTGTTTGTTTGTTGTTTTGTGGAGTTCAGCGAGAGATTACGTGGGTTGACAACAGTACGACGGCGGCAGTGATTGTCCGTTGTTTTGCATGTTGTTTATTGGCACCTGGATGTTCGTGTTTCAAACATTCAGTGAACTGACAGTCTTGACAACATGTCTGGGCGTCATGTTCTCGTTTGCATTGATGGCTTATGTTATTGCACTAATAATGGGTTTCCTCTTTGATTCGAAGTTAGAGTGAATATTGGATATTAAGTGGCAGCATTTTGACTGTTTTGTCATTCCTGAATGTTTTATTGCAACTATTTGCATGGACTGTGGACACTGAGTCACACTGTTCTGTGAATAAAAACTTCAAATACACATGCAGTGATGTTTAAGAGTCCTTTTGAGGACGTTTTTTTTTTACTAGACACTCTTGAAAAAAAGGTTTCTTTATGACATCGCTGTGAAGAACCGTTTGTACATGTGTACAAACTTCAAATATTACCAAAAAATCTATCCGTTTATGTGTAATTTTTGGCATTATTCTCTGCCCGAATGATACACATCTTACACGATTGTTCAGCAGTACAGCACAATCTGTTTTAAGTTCTCTTTCTGCTTCTGTTTTGCCAAATCGCTTACCAAATCTGTCGTTCTTGTGTTTCCACTCTTCTCTTCTCTTGACAAAAACATCTCGTATTTACTTATAGAGTGAGTGAGTGAGTGAGTGAAAGAGAGAGAGAGAGAGAGAGTGTGTGTGTGTGTGTGTAGTGCATGTTTGTCTTTGTGGTTTTGTAACACTGGCTAATTTGCAAGCCTAATGAATTTAAAGATCGGCCCTAAAAATGAAAAACTCTGACCAGGACTCCTTCATGTTGTTCCACACCTTCGTGTTGACTTTGTATGATTTATGAAAAACATAATTTGGGTAGAAATTGTTGGTGTTAATCTTTTGTTTCAGTGATGGGGACCAGTGACATTTAAAGGGATAGTTCTCCCAAAAACGCTGGTCCTCACTGACTTCCAGGGTATGGACACAAAACCACTGAAACATTTCTCAAAATATCTTCTTTTGCAAGAAAGTCATGCTGATTTTGAAAGACGTGTGTAAAAATAAAGAGGACTGTTTTCTTTAAGCTTCTGGGCAGGGCTAGAAAATCACAGGGTTTGTTTTAAGTCTGCCTGTGAGTTTGCAAATAAAATGCACAATCCAAGGAGTGGAAAAACTTGGACGCTGAATTCAGATGTCTTGTTGAAACCTCAATGATCATCTAACCACATTTATGCAACAGGCAAAAGTCTAGCTGAATGAAATTTGGTTGAATAACTATTGCTCTGTGGATTTCTTCTCTTTTGCCAAGATGATGTAAATGAAAACTGTATATAGCTACACGGAAGAGCTTGTGAATTCCCAGGGGATTTAGAAATATGTCCTTTCAGTGGCCCATAAAGCTAAAAGACATCATCATCTCGGGGTTTCATAGACTGGAAACTGGAAGAGAGCAGATTTCCAGTGGTTGGATAATGGCCTTTTAGGGTATATTTTCATTCAGAAATGTTCCCGTGTCAGTTTCACAAACGCAATAATTGTTAATGCTTTCATTTTTCAGTTGCCTGAGTCAATTGCGACGGCTGTCTATGATTTCTAATGCAGTCTTAATCACTTCGCCCATGGCTTTGACTCTTGATATTGCTCTGTGTGGGCAGGAGACTAGCACAGCAGTTGCTATACGTCTGCTCTCTGTAGTGTTCTCTCAGTGTGGGTGTAGGCATGTTTCTAACATGTGTCTCCTCAAGCGTGCGCTTTTGCACAAACCGCGCAACAGACTTCACTGGAGGAGGATGACACGCTTGCTGTTCTGCAAGCTCAGGCGTGTCTGCGGGCAGCCAGTGACTTTGAAAGGGTTTCCTGCACAGCGCTAAGGCCCCTTTGCTTTTACAAAAAAACTCGTCCTGCCACAACTTTCCATTGAAAACATGTAGCATACATGCAGCAAGCACATCGCTTGTTTTAAATCGGGTGTGACTCGTATAGATAGATCACTGCCTTACAGTTTGTCTGTCTTTTTTGCCCTTTTCAGAGTTTGACGTTGTCTGCTTTACTGTAGATGCGATTAAAGCAAAACGTCAGCATTTAGTTAGCAAAAGCTGGTTTTTAGTTTGCCTGGCATTTGGTTTGCCTGCTGTTTTAGCGTATCCGCTCCATGATTCAGGTTAGTTTATTTGCGCCAAGGTTATTTTAGTTTACTAAGAAAATGTTTCTGTTCATTGAAATCAAATAAAATATTGACCTAAAAATTATTGGAAAAACTTAACTGAAGGAAAAATTGAAATGTTGCCTCAAAATTAACTGAAATAAGTTTAAAGCACTAAAATTATAATAATAAACAAAAACTAAAATAAAAATGTATAATCTTATATAGCAAAATAAAAAATGAACCAATAAATTATAAAATGACACAAGCATATACCAAAAATGGCTATAACTTTAACTAAAATTTACACAGAAACTAAAAATCTAAAAATAAAAGCTAATTTATAATATTTGATAAAACTAAAATCAAAACTATAATAACTCTGATTCGCGCTTCCCCCGTGTATATAGTTTCAGAGCAACTGTACAGAACTAAATACAGTACATTTATGAGCTTTGTGCATGAGCTAAAATGCACAGCCCCACAAAAATGGGACAAGAATGATCCCCTTTTAGGTTAATGATTCACACTTTCATCAGCAGATTGAATGCAAAGCAGTCTGTTTGTAGTTTAAGCGTAGGTGGATTGGGGGTGGCAGGGGAAGACTCGTGACTGCTGACCGGGCTTTCCTTCCCCTGATAACACCCTTCATCATTCCTGTCCTGGCAACGGTCTGAGGCAGCGCAGCTGATGGGGAAACTCGTTCCATAGCAACCAGTATTGCAAAACCTTTGTAGTGAGCTGCATTACTGTGTTTCCTTGCAAAAGCTAAAATGATTTGATTTGCTTTGGTTTATCCTGATAAAGATCTACTCGTAACAAGCTAGTTTTTTCTTCATTTTTACAAAAAAAAGGAAAAAACATTTGTGATCTCAATGGTTCTTTAATGTTGTTTATCCTAGACAGCAAAGATGAAATGGAGACTTTTGCTTAAATTCCTAAATGAAGTGCTCTCATCTAGCTTTTTAGAGATGATCGGCCAAGATACCAATGTCTGCAAAGACCTGTTTTTTTTCTAAAGACCACTTTGCAAGATGTAAACACAGGTCCAGAGGCATTTCTGGTTTCTTTATTTTATTTTTAAATCTTACATATATAATCCTAAAGGTCAAGTGTATGAAATTTAGCGGCATCTAGCGGTACGGTTGCGAATTGCAACCAACAGCTCACTCCATCCCTTTCGAAGCACTACGGTGACTGACACAGAACTAAGATGTCGTCAACAGGGCTCTAGAGTGCGACCTTATTTCTCAATGGTGCAACTAAGAAAAATCTGAGGTCGCACCGGTGCGACCAGCCGTTCGAGCGAGAAAAGTTTCCGCAACTCTGAAAGTCTCCCTGTGATTCAACAACAGACACACATTAGGCCCATATCGTGGTCTAAACCAATCAGAGATAGTGAAGGGCGGACCCCCCTCTGATTGGCCATGGTTCAGATTTTCCTGTACGTGTGTGTACCAGAGGTCGCATTAAACGAAAATTGACAGATTTTTTTTACCAGTGACGGAAAAATCTGAAGGCCGTTCGTCCGTCATTTTGACGGATTATAATGAGGGCAATTTGTAACTCCCCGTTTCCCTTCATTAGAGCGCGATATGCTCGCGAAGGGACGTGCGTGTTTTCACATGTCATTGTTACTGACTAGACTATGTGATGCGATCTGGGAAAACCCGTCGGATGTCGCGCTGGGACGCGGGAAAGACAGTTCACCTATCAAAGTAAACCTCATAACATGAAGAATGAAGGAGTAGCAATGCACATTTCCCGCCAGTCCTGTGTAAACTACGGCATACAAAGTTTTTTTATACAATGTTTTCGTGAGATGACAGAGCTCCCCGTCTGCAGCACCGGGAGTTATCCGATCGCAAAACATACAAGGGATGATCAAAAGTTCAGACACTATGCACATGATAAACAACGTAAAACTTGCTTCACTGCTTATTAGTTGTTATCCGTAATGTTTGCTAGTTTCCTTGTGTAGTTATAATGGCAGAGCTCTCGTAAGTGTGCCGTGCACCATTTTCCTTACTTTCGTTTTATTCAAACGGTTTTGTACAGTATTTTTATAGACTTAAAAACTGGGAAATGTTTTTTTATTAAATTGTTATTAGAGTAAGTCTTTTACTACTCTAAAGTGACTTTTACTTGTGATACTGGACTGTTGTGCTTTTATTTTCATCACTTAACTTTAAACCCGTTTTCCTCCAAATTCCGTTCCTGAAAATCCTAGCGCTTCAGCCGACCTCAGCCATAACTTTTGTTCCATACACAAGGTATGAGCAAAATAAAAACTGATTTGGAAAGGGCTTGAATGTGGTATCAAAAACTGTAATATATAAATTTGCACCATGTGTTGGGTTTTCCCAGATCGAATCACATATGTACATAAACATTAAAACATTAAATATATAGATGAATATAAACAACAACGGCTTTATTGGGCATTCAGTTGTATTAAAATACAACAAGTTCCGAGACGCAAGTACAGCGTGATGACGTCACGAACATACTAATTACCACCTAACGCCACCTTGCACCATAGTGACGGTTAATAATAGATTATGACGGATTTTTACGAGCCTGTCAGTCAAAATGACAGACAATAAAAAAGTCTAGTGCAACCTCTGGTGTGTACGTTTGAAAATGCGTGTGCTGCTGTCAGACAGAGAGGGGAGGAGCCTATAGGCCCGTCAGTTAAACAGAGAGGGGAGGAGCCTATAGGCCCGTCAGTTAAACAGAGTGGATGTAGCCGCGGATGATGAGAGAAGATGAAAAGAACGATTGACAACTTTTTCATGAATAATGTTAAGTTAAGGCCTGATCGGTCCAAAAATCATAAGCACTGCTCTGACATGGAGCCATCAACCTCCCAGGTTATGTCAAGCCCTGGTCTATTTATCTTGAGATGTTTTAAGTTTAAATTTCAGTTCACTGAAGCACTTTAACAGCAACACTTTTTCAGTAAGTTACCTTTCTTGTAGAATTGTGCTTCAAATAAACAACTTTATGTTGACCAGATTGTTAGTTAATTATTTACAAGTCAATTTTGCCTATATGGACAGCGATTTAAAAAAAGTGAACTGGTAAAACAGCGGTGTTAAATGCGATGCGGTCGAAAATTTGGGTGCACCTAACTTTTGTGCTGGTGCACCTAAGAAAAAAAGTTGGGCGCACCAGTGCAACCAGTGCAAAAAGTTAGTCTAGAGCCCTGGTCAAGTTTTCGCTTCTTTGCCGAAGTAAATAACGTATTTAGGAAACGCACGCTGTAGAGCAGTTTGTCCGTTTAGGGCTACTGTAGAAACAACATGGAGAATACTATGTAAGGGGACCCGTGGTGTATGTAGATAGAAAAAGCTCATTCTAAGGTCATAAAAACAAAACGGTTCATTATGTATGTTATATTGCATTTCTGTCAATAGATCCTCCAAAAAATTACACATGACCTTTAAATCTATTTGTTTAACATTTTAATTTGGTTATAAATGTTCTGTTGGTTGTATTTTGTTCAAACGTTTGTAGTTGTTAAAAAACAGAATCAGGAAGTTCTTCTGGACCAGCATTGAACCAGCATTCTTTACGTCTTCCGAAGTCGTCTACATACTGTATTACTGTATGTCATCAGTTGTTTTTGTTGTCACAATGTTTCTATTTCTGTTTCTACTGAGATTTCCATTAAGGCCCTCGAGCTATTAAAGAGCAATAAAATGTTCCTTTGTGAATAAAAACCTAAAACACTTGAGTTTATGAAGTATTGCTGATAGAAAACAGTAGGTTCCCATAAGGACAGGGAACAGATTGTCCAAACAACACTAAGCTTTTGAAAGTATAATTTCTAAATATAGATTTGATAGGCATTGTAAAGGAAACTAAAGCTAACAAACTACTAACTAGCTAATGTGTGAACAGCTGACATTCAAGCATTTTTGCAGAAATGTTATATCTTGCCTGAGAGCCTCACGCCCTCTGTCTGGTGTTCTACATCCAGCTTTTCTGGTAGGTTGGAATGGAAATGTAATCTAATGGCTGAGATAGAAAGAGGGGCTTGGCTGTGGAATTTAACTTCTTATGCAACAATGATCATTGCAAAACAAAAAATAGTGTACGGTGCTAGAAATGCCAAGGTCATGGGTTTGATATACAAAAAAATTATACTGATGAAGTACAATACCTGAATGCATTGTAAGTTGATTTGGATAAATGTGTCTGATAAATCTAAATCTTGAGGTAGAAGACATGTCAAGCAGTAACAGCGCTGTTACTTTACTTTAAACTCAAAAGAAGATATTTTGAAGAAAGTTAGTAACCGAACTGCGACAGCACCCATTTTCTTGCACAGCTTTTGTGTCCATACAATTGAAGTCAATGGGTGCTGCCACTGTTCAAAATATCTTCTTTTGTGTTTTGCTGGAGAACAACTATTAAGAGAATTGCAAAACAACTATAAATATTAACAAATTGTTTAAACATGTGCAAAAACTCAAGCACCTAATATAAACTTAAATTTCATAGTATTGATGTTTAAAAAAAATGTTTTACTGCCAACCACGCATTTACAAACAGGAAGAGAAAATAATGCTACAATACACAATACAGGGGAATCTCTGACTTCACTAACTGAAACTATTCATCACTACAGTACACCAGTCTACCACGTCCGTAATGCTACAGACATTTTTACCTGTAAGATTTGTGAAAGCATACAAACGAAACCTATGACTCGTATGCACTTGGGAGTTTCGCAATCAATGTTTCACATTCTTTGTAGAGCTAAAAGGGAAACAGAGATGCTTCTCTACGTTTCTATGTGTATTTTGCAATAACGACGGGTTGCATATTATCCCACTAAAATAAATAAATTTGAGTTTTTACATATTGAGTTCAAATGTGTGATGCAAGATGCTGTGGAGTGATACCAGAGACTTGAAACTACTGCAGCATGGACACAATAGCAAATGTATCTGTATCGCTATTGTAAAAATGACTGGCAACTCTTTCTAAATAAACAGAAACGATTGCCAGTCCAGCAGAGACATGATCTTATACACTGTTTGTGTGGGTGTTCCAAAATCACATAGACATTTGGAAGCTGAGCCAAAAGCATCAATCGCTGTGTGACACTGCACTGGTGTTTATTAAAGCTGAGATTTTTCTCCCTCCATAAAGGAGGGCTACGCATGCAAATAAGCAATCAGGAAGAGCAGAATCCGATTACCATGCTTCTGTGCTCAACCCAAACAATTAGAGAGACTGGCGGAGAGAAAGAGACCTGCAGACATCAGCAAACATAAACAGCATTGATGTGAAAAAGGGACATTCAGAAATACTGTGGGAAATATTATACCTACCTGTATGACTGTCTTTCTTCTGCAGAACACAAATGAAGATGTTTTGAAGAATGTTGGTAACCAAACAACATTAGACCCCATTGACCTCCATTACGGAGACATGTCTCAAAATATCTTCTTTTGTGTTCCACAGTAGAAAGTCAAACAACATGGGATTGAACAGCATGGGTGAATAACGATGTGAGAACTTTTTGGGGGGGTGAAATATCCCTTTAAAGGTCCTAATAAGGCTTCATTTTCATCACGGAAAATACATAGGCTATTTGATTTACTTTGGTTTGGGAAAAATATGAGTTCCGACATTTCTTTATAAGATTTATTTATTTAAATACAAATCTGAACACTAAAATGTATTCTTTAAAAAATATTCTTTGAAATTTACTAAATTAAATGTTCAAATCTTTTAAAATGTTTGTATGTTTTCTAAAAAAAAAGAGTAAGATTGATAGGTCAAAGCATGCAAAATACTCTGTCGTGCACCTGTCAGTTACACTGCTGTTGACAAAAAAGTATTGGTTCTGTTTTCCCAACGTTCTGCTCTCACAAACACACATACACACACCCACACGCAAACACACAGGCCACACAAAGAAAGTTTCTAGGCAACGACACCAACCTTTTGAGGGAATTATCTGAGAACGGTGTGACCCTTTGTGTGCTCACATCACATGAGAGGAGTGGGTGTATATGCCAGATCCCTGTCATATTACAGTCTCAGAGCCCGTAAACAATACATTACTGAGCTCTTTCATTATGAGACCAGAACAAACAGCATTTTTAGTGGATTTTACCAAAAAAGAATTTCCCTGTGATCATAAAGATGTTCTGTTTTTTTCAAACTTAAATAAAAACGTTACGGTACTACAAATTGGTCTATAGATATACACGTGTTTGTTTGGTGGCGTTAAAGATCTGTCAGATTGCCTGTGTTCACAGACAAAATCACTGTTATTATACTCATACTATTTTTAGCTGGAAAAAATATAGATCACTAGACACAAGACTTGCTTTAAATAGGTCACCCTTTTATTCTTCATCAAAACTGTTTGGGTTGTGTAAGTTTGACACCTTAATGAATGTTCATAAGAAAAACTTTAGCCTGGCACTTGTATAATCTCCCTGGACTGGCTGATCCATTTTCCGTTGCAGATGAGACCCAGAAACATGTTGTTTCTGTCCAACACACACACAAAATGAGAGAGCGAGGGAGCGACAGAGAGATTGTGTGTTTAATTTTGTCTCTAGTTTATTAGGTCTTTATTAGTCTTGTCACCTGACATTGTACAGTCACATTCTTTGTAAGTCATACTAACCATCACTCTCAATTTATATTAACAAATAAAAAGATAATATATGAAGGTTGACAAGGCGTTTATTACACTTCTCATAAATGTATAATCCGCGTGACTGTTAACACAAACGTATTCCAAGCTGAAACGGAGAATTCAGATTCATCTTAGTTTTGGGGGTCATGTTTTTTATTTGTTAGCTTTCCACTTGTGACATTTAAATAAAAACAATGAGTTACACTCTATATGAGTATTGACATACTGTTGTGTACTATGAAAACAATTGTTAATAATAATATTCAGAATATTTATATTTAGCCTGTAATATAAAGTAGCATAAGACAGATTTATCTTCATTGTATTTTTTCTACATTTTTTTGCTGTCACACCATACACTCTTAAAAATAAAGGTGCTAAAAAGGTTCTTCACAGCGATGCCATAGAAGAACCATTCAGCCAAAGGTTCTTTAAAGAACCATCTCTTTCTTGCTTTTTTATACTCTGAAGAACCCTTTTTCACCACAAAGAACCTTTTGTAGAACAGAAAAGTTCAGATGTTAAAGGTTCTTTATGGAACCAAAAGGTTCTTCTATGACATCGAAGAACCTTCTGAAGCACTTTTTTTTTAAGAGTGTAGGACACATTTACACATTTATTTCTTAACTACCATATGAACATCATTATTTAATTTGAATAGGGTATAACTGTTTTGGATTTTTTTCTTTGTTCACCCAAAGATAAAATCAAAATATTCAAACATACTTTTTTAGCAACATTATAAATACATAGGTCTAAGGTACTTGTGTAGCTCTTACACATTAGTCCTATAAGTAGCTCATGTAAAGTAGCTGGCGTGTGGTGCAGTATTGTACGATTTGGATGGCAAATTATTTGGACACATTTCTCATCTTTGTTTAACCTGAAAGAAAAAACAACATTTCACCTGCTTATATTGATACTATGCTGATACCATGTTTTTAAATATGTATCATGGTATTATTTAAAGCACTTTGACAAATCATCTAATTTCCATAGTGTATTAGCATGGGAATTATTCAGTACACTCATACAGTATAAAAGCACCATGGTATTTCTATAGGATACCATCAACGCTAAATTATATACAGTATATTTTTTGTAATATTTACAAAAGGTGTACTGTTGTATTGACAGACATTTTCAAGCGACATTACAAATGTAAAAAACATGACTTGGTTTAATTTGTGTATTTGGTTTTAGTTAATGCATTGACTTTTCTACTTTCTACTGTAAATTCACAGATGCCAAATATGTAAAGTACTGTAATAGCTTAGCTTACCTAAAAAAAAAGACCACACCTGTCCATTTCGGTTCCACTAAAAAAAGAAGCGAAGCAGTTATCACAACATAATTGTGAGTAAATGACAGGATGTGTTTTGTGTGGACCGTCATTTTAATGCACCAACGTGCCTTGCAGTTTTCCACCTGTCGGTTTTCCTCTCACCTGTGTCTCTCTTTCTCTTTCAGTGTTATTGAAAGGCAGTCGAGATGTCAGACTCAGACGACAGAGAGCTGAGGCCGATCGACTTCATCCAGCTTCAGCAGTACATTGACTGTGAGTCCTGATGCCCACACGCACCCCACCTACTCACACTAAACGCTCTGCTTCATTATGAACTATGACTCACTCACAGCCCTTAAGCACCAAATTCCTCAGGGTCGAAAAACAACCTTTATGTGCATCTCAGAAGCCCGTGGCCCATTTACTTATGGGTGCATGTATACAGTTACTGAAAAAGAAGCACAACAATTGGCTGAAATGGTAGACACCCACCTGTCATGGATGTTGTGGCTAAAATCATGTGACTTTGTAATTTTGTAATATACAATAATCTCACTTCTCATGATCTATATTTCTTTGCAGACTGCAGTTTGACAGTAAAAGGTGTGTTAAAGGAGTTTAATGCAGATGGCAGATTAGCCAAGTACAGACATGGAGAGGTGAGTGACACGACTTTTCCATCAACAGCTCGTTATTTTGACAGCATGTTAGTCCGAGTACCCGTGAAAACATCCACCCTTAATATGAATCTTCTGGTTCAGCATATTAGAGCTCCTACAAAAACAGACATGTACCTGCTTGATAAATGAGGGTTTGTATGTACATCAGTACTGATGTTAGAAGCAATGAGATTTTTCTCAACAAAATGTTTCTAAAATCTCGAATAAGTCACTTCAGATAAAAGTTTTAACAAATGCATAGTTTAACAAATGTAAATGATGCTTTTCCATGCTCGGCAAATGTTTTTATTACAATCAAAGTCCCAGTAAAATAAAAAAATCAAGCATACAGCGTCAGTTCTGGCAGGTCACGTGAGTCAAGCGCGATCAGCTAATCCTCATCTACCTATAGAAACACGACGCTATCACAGGTTCCGTTTTAAAATTCATTCATCTAACAGCAGCCCATGAGCAAATTACCCTCCTCCATCCCCAGCTCCACTTCACATTTACAATCGGGACTCGACTTCTGTTATTCCTTTTCATGAGTCTCGATTACTTTACGTAATGTGTTACATTATTACGCTGTTCTGTTTACCCTAAGGGGGGTTATCACTGCTCTTATTCATGCTGGCTGCATTGATGGGCAGGGAGTTTTTGCCCAGAAAAGAACCATACCACCAATCTAAACTGTATGCTAATTAGGGGTGTCCCCGACTAAGGATTTACATAGTCGATTCAGAATTGTCACGTCTTGCCTATAGTCGACTGATAGTCGAATCAGACGTGTGTGCACTCATGTGTGGACGACATCAGGTGGTTAAGGGTACAGCGCGCAACATTGATGCACAAAAAAACAATCACACATTAATTTACAGAATTTGTTTAGAACTGAATATACCTTTATAATAAATAAAAATTAAAAACGAAATAAGCCAGAATCAAGTCAATGTGCAAAATAAACGTGTTTAGGCAAAATGTGTCATGAGGCGAGAGGGGACACGAGAACAAGGACAGAGGACCAAAATCGCAGACAGCGGGTAAGGGGTAACAAGGACTTTAATACAAGAACAAACAAGAAACAAAAACCCACGAGGGGGTAAGAAAACATAACAGCTAGGGTAGGAACGGGAACATAAACAGGAACATCGACTCACTACCCTAACTAGACTATATATTATATATTACATAAGACATGACTACAATTAACTAGACTAGACTAGACTTCAATACACTTCAAGACACGGCAGGTGACAAGGACACATGGCAAAACACTCCACTCAAACGACAATGATCCAGCACAAGACAGAAGACACAGGGGCATTAAATAAGGGGACAAATCAAGAGGGAACAGCTGTGGGGGATGAAATCATTACAAGCAATAACGAGGTAACGAGAGGGCGGGAACAGAGACTTTACTGGAGAGAGCATTTGGAATGCCAACAGGGCCAGAATGCCTCTCTCCACATAAAACAAGAGGTTCTGTCATGATTCTGCCACTAGATCAAGAAAAGCAAGACAAGATGGGGCAGAATCATGTCTGAAATGCGAGGGAACATAATTTTCAAAACACAAGCCACAAATAGTAAAATTAATGGACATTTTCCTTAAACATCAAGTAACAATGCTGTGCCACACAATACTAGACCAGATCTCGCCTCAAAACTATTTTTAAAACTACTCGATAATAATGTATTATTTTTTACAAACGGGAATACAGCACGTTCATTACCACTGCACTACCAATAAAGTTACTTTATTCACCGCAAGGAGGAATGCAATAAAGCATCTTACCATTTAAACAGTCAAAAAGTCCCTTTCACCTTTTTTTCCTGCGCACTCTTTCTCTGTCCTCCTGACATGCACGCCTGCTTTCAGTGCAGAGAATGTCAAGTTCCAAAAGTCTGCGCCCAGTGCGCCGTGCTTGATATATGTGGTAATTTTGGTTATTTTACTTTATTTGTTTATTTTTGTCAGTGTTGGGTAAGTTACTCTCATAAAGTAATTAATTACTAGTTCCTAATTACATATTCAATAGTGTAATTAGATTACTGTACAAATTACTTTGTCCAAAAAGTATTTAGTTACTTGTTACTAATTACTTTCTATATCCTACATCAACCTTGATTAGTTAAGTGATTCAAGGATAGGCATGTAAGGGCTCTTTTAATTAATTTAAATAAATAATATTAAACTACATAAAGTACTCTTATTAACTGACCAAAGTATTACAAATGTGAGAATTATACATTAAAGCACGGATTTTAAAGTTAGACTTTGAATTTTGATGTCAATTCCACTATTGCACACACACATTACACAAAGTATTTAGTTTAATTACATCAAAAGTAACTGTAATTAAATTATATAAAAATAAGAGTAATCCCTTACTTTACTTTTTCAAGGGAAAAGTAATTAAATTACAGTGACTAATTACTTAGTAACTAGTTACACCCAACACTTATTTTTGTATCATGCAGCGCAAAGTTCAGTCTAAGTAGCGGACTACGTGCATTTAAAGAGAAGGTGTTAATTCATATTTAAATGCCCAAACATTAAGTAAGAGACATATGTTTGGAAACTGTGTACACATTCATTTGCGAGTCATCATTGGGTGCGTGCGGAATGTGCTGCTTCTCTATACCGGTCACAGCACAGAAGACGCAGAGAGACGCGATCCTGTGCTGGGTCATAGCCAGACTGCTCATATGCGCCGGGTGTTTCGGTACCCAACCCTAAAAATGTCCCATTTCTTTACATCATAAATAATATTTTTAGCGGCTCAGTGCGTGCCCGTCTGCTATACCGCTGCCCATATAACCAAAATGGCATGATCCCCATTGCATAACACCTCTGCGAAGATTCCACTGTGAGATTGGTAGTCGAATCAGGCTCCTCCTATCGAATCTTCGACGATTCGTGGTCACCCCTAATGCTAATTGTCAATCATTTTTGACGATAGTGAACCTGACAGAATTACAATTACAATTTTTTTTCATGAAATATTGCAGTGTTTATTGTAAATAGATTATCAGTGTGGGTCATTCTCTTTTTAAAATTCATGTGCCCTCATTATCTTAAGTTAAAATCTGAAAATCACTATCCCTCTTAAATGACGTAAATTAGACGGCTTGGGCGGAGCATCCGTTAACTCCTGTCCGTCTGCTGGCAGTTCCATTTCAAAATGCAACGGCTGTTATTATACATCAAATCGCAGTGAAAAAACAAGCCACGCCCACTTTTTTCTCATTTGTAATCTGTTACACTCAGAAATGCATCAGAATACGGAAGTAAAAACGATCACAACTTCCGGTTTACAGAGACTTTAACATTCTTAAATATTATTCACATCCTCAAAACACAATAAACAATAAATTATAATCTTATATTGAAATTCTTTGTCAAATTCTTTTTGTCATACAGGCAATTATGATATTTCTTTTGTACTACTATAAGAATAATTATGTCTTCAGGCCTTTGAAGTTTGAATATAACCTTTGGCTTTTTTTCTTGTTTAATTCTGTTGATAAGTAGGACGGGAAGATCATACAGTTAGTAGAATGAGGATTAGGTTTGTAGTGCAGAATTTAATTGGATCTCTGATACATTCCCTTGAGAAACTCTCAGATATCTTTATGGCTGTATTAGTTTCCATAACGTGTACGTTGTGATTACCAAAATCGAGTTATGAAAAGCCCAACAATACACTCTTGTTAAACCTTTTAAAAGAAGCATTCCTTTACTTTTTATAGTCTAAAGAACCTTTTCCAGTACAGAGAACCTTTTGTGAAACAGAAAGCAGACGTTAACTGTTCTTTATTGAACAATACAGTCAAAGTTGTTCTTCTATGGCATCATTTAGAATATTTATTATAAGGGTTTATATATTGAAAACATTGTAAAAGTTTGTTGTCCACATGTATATTTGTGTGCGTTTGCTATGTTACTGTAATGGATGTGCCTGAGGGAAACTCATAAAGGCCTTTTGTGTAGCATGACGGTTTTTATTGATCATATTTTCATTATTGCTTTACATTCACTTAGTGCATAGATGAAGAGGGTTTCCGGCTCTTCTTGAAGACATATTTGGAAGAGGACGACTTCCCAGCAGATCTGTGCCAACGCTTGTTCAGATCTTTCCAAAACTCAGAGTCGGCTAGATCAGTTGAAAACAGTGAGTCAACTATTTCCACCTCCTTGTCTGTGTCATTTGATTTAGTGAGGACGTCTATAGGTGAATCAACGGGACTTACAGTCTTTGATAGTACATACCGTAAATGCCAATCATTTTTTATCGTTTAAGCTCTTTATCTGTATTTATTACATTTGAAGGAGAGAAATTGGCATTAAAACAATGTAACTTAAGTCAATGTAAGTAAAGCTGTCAATTTGTGACATGCTGCCAAATAGTATGAAAATGATTGTGCTCTAAAAATCAAACAAGTCACATTGTTAAAAATTGATCCACAGTCAAAAGAACATTGGTGATATAATTCACTTTTTGGTTTCTGTCTAAAGAGGACGTCTTTCTGAAGGATGTGTCCTGTTATTTCTCTCTTCTGGAAGATGGGCAACCACGGGACAAACTTGAATGTAAATCATTTAAATACATTTTGCCGTTTTACTGTACATTAATATTGATGAATTTTCTGACAATTCTGGAGTCACGTCGTGTGTTTTCCCCTAACAGTTTCTTTTAGACTTTATGACAGAGATGGCAATGGAGTGCTGGACAGTTCGGTGGGTGTTCAAGCTAAAATATATATAATACTTTCATGTAACACGAGGGACTAAAATAATCTTTGTTTATTATGTGCATCATTTATTTATATTTACAGTACTTTTAAATCCTCATTACGTAACAGGACGGAATCATATTCCTTTAATTTCTTTTTTAGTAACATCTTTAACCAGTCATGTTTCTGTGAAACAGGAAGTGGACCGCATTATTGCCCAGATGATGCATGCAGCAAACTACCTTGGTTGGGATGTGTCTGAACTGCAGCCTGTGAGTTTGTGTGTGTGCATGTTTGGTTGTGCTTGTGAGGGCCAAATGATGCCCTTCCTCTAAAAAAATAAAGTGAACATTTTCAATAAAGTATCAAATTTTAAAACGGGTCATGTCTACAGGCGTTTATCCAGAGTTGGATATAGAAAATAACACCAGATTAGTATAAAACGCTTATATAGTGAACGGTCTGT
Source organism: Triplophysa rosa (assembly GCF_024868665.1). Taxonomy (NCBI): domain Eukaryota; kingdom Metazoa; phylum Chordata; class Actinopteri; order Cypriniformes; family Nemacheilidae; genus Triplophysa; species Triplophysa rosa. Next base: position 5,964,221 of record NC_079910.1, read on the forward strand.
ATTTGCCAAGGACAAGTGAAATGCCTGCGTGCTCTGCATAAGGTTTCCAGATGTAACCACACCCTGTCGAAGAGAAATTCCTACCTCATGTGGCAAGAATCAACTTGTCATGGAGCAAAATAAGAAAAGGCAGTCAACAAATAATAAGATTTGCATGATGTTGCTTCTTTGACAATTCCTTATTTTGAAGTATATCACAACGATCATTAAACAATTATTATATACTGCAAATTCACTTAAGGGGGTCATTAAAAAAATATAGGGCTGTCAAACGATTAATCACGATTAATCGCATACAGAATAAAAGTTTGTGTTTACATAATATACTGTATGTCTGTGTACTGTTCATATTTATTTTGTATTCATAAAAACATACACATACATGCATATGTTTAAGAAAATTAATAAACATTTATATATAATTTAAATTATTGGTAAATATAAATAAATACATGTAAATATTTCCTAAATATGTATACATGTATGTGTATGTGTATGTGTTTATAAATACAAAATGAATATGCACCTCACACAGACATATATTATGTAAACACAAACTTTTATTCTGGATGCGATTAATCGCAATTAATCGATTGACAGCCCTAATAAAATATATTCTGATTGTAGCAGAAATTAGATGACTTGTTCTTCACAGGCACATTTACAAAAACACATCTTCACCTACTTCTTCCCCCTCACTCTCAGGTTCTGAAAGATATGATGACAGCGATTGATTCGGACAGCAGCGGAACCGTGTCATTGGAGGAATGGGTGGAGGGAGGCATGAATAACATCCCGCTGCTGGTTTTACTGGGACTGAAGGTGAGAACAAAAACAATGTGCAACTGCATGCTAGAATTTGCCAGTGTTGGGAGACTATTCGCAGTCAGAAAAAAAGATTGAACGGCCAACGCTTGTGTGATATGTCTTTATGCGTTTTACGTGAACCAGCCTGAAAAATAGTTTTTTGCTTAATTTATTTTACTGTTGTCAGATTTTATTCTTGATTTGAATGTTATTACAATGTATTTGTTTCTAACAGTTTTATAGAATTACGTCAATATAAGTTCTTCTTGCTTTTTGCAATAAATGTGGCTGCCGGGTGAACTTACAAATATGTCATATGTACATTCCCCTTCACTTTATAGAAATTGCACAAACGTGTCTCGTGCCTGTTTACAACAAATACAACAAAACAAGAACTGAAAGAACAGAGCAGTAACAGTGCAAATTCTGTAATGCAGGTGCTTTCAAACTGTGGGTCATGACCCGCTTGTGGGTCACACATTGGGTTAAGGTGGGTTTAGCAAGTCACTTGGCTATTGTGGTAAATGACATAAATAGTTCAGTTCAGTTAATGACTAGCAATGACAGTGGTTTTCATGTAATATCATTAGGTATTTTTGTATTGCAATTAAAATGATATATTTAAATGATATAATGACAGGGGGAAACACGAATGTGCATATTTCCCCATAATTCCACTAAAAAATATTTATTTGAGATAGATTGTCTAGGTGGGTCTTGGAGTGAACTTGGAGTTGAGTTTCTCTCACCACTGTATGAGGAGCAGGACAGAGAAAACGCGGAGTGGAGTTGGAGCGGAGCGATTACAGATCTCTTTGGGTTGGGAGGGCAAATCGCTGTCACACATTCTGGCTTCAGATGCAAAATCAGAGTGTTGAGGTGCTATTTTCGGGCCGTCCTAGGCTGTATCTCTGTTCAAAGATCATACAGTAAAGCCAATGTTTCTCTTTTTCAGAATGCACTCCTCGTAAAGCTTGATCAAGGTTTCCCTACACACCTAAACATATGTCGAAAAGAGAGATAAAGGGAAAGTTTTATTTATTTATTGTGTGTGAGCTCTAGCCGGCAAACACTTCAGTCTCTGTTGTTACACCAAAAGCCTGCTGACTTTGCACTTGTGCAAAGACTGTCACACTTGTGTGTAAGCATTTAAGCAATTCACACACACATTTTGAAACTAAAATTTGTAACAATTTGTACAAATATGTATGGACATGTGCAAGCAGTTTTAACAGAAAAGGATTTAACCAAATATTCAGATCGTATTAAAGGGGCTGTTACTCAGGTTTTTGCTTTCAGTTACATGCTCCCCAACATTGAACAAATGAAGCGTCCATACGTTTATTTTACAAGCAAGCCACTTGGCAACTTCATCATGAAAGCTGAAGATGGCATCCATCAAGTAACGCTAGACCTCTTCCTGGCTTCACGCTCTCCATTACTGGGAACTCTAGATATCTAATGGCAAAAGTACTTCAGTACACACTGCCGTTTTTGCCAGTGCATGACAACAATGCCAAAAGTGTCTTTATCCATCGCTTGGTAAACTAAATGTAATAAAACACCATGAATTGCTGATGAGTTCAACCCCTTATGCTAAATGCACAGCGTGTCATTGTCACACCATACATTAACATTTAGGCCTAATGTGATGTTTCACAGTTTCTCCACATAAGCATCAACGAAGACGTGTGAGGAAGTTGCAGTTATTGAACACGTCCGCTGTTGACACCCATCGCCAACAGTCACTGACAGTTAAATATGGAGATGAATCACTTAAAACTCTTGTGGCACGATCCCGCTCAGCCACATAAGCCAGGGACTTCCCGATGTGCTATTTCCACCTGCCCATAGTTGAGGTACAAGGGCTATGTCGGGCCGTAAGGCCCAGTTACGTCTGCGTGGGTTTGAGTTTCAGATCTTTTGGCCGGCTGTAGTTCCCTTCTGACTCATCATAATCGAAGATTTGACTCTATTAATAAAGCCCTGATGTGAACGTGTGAGTCACAATGTCTTCAGCCCCCCTCGACACCTCCAGTCGGCCTCTGAATTCATAAAGAGTAACCAGTAGGTGTGGGATAAGAATGCAAATTGTAAAAAATAAGTAGAAGATACCCGTGTGGATTACTCATATGGTGCCTCTCTTATCCAGTGACTAATGTTGAATTTACAGCACGCTTCATCTTAACATGAGAGCTTTTTTCCTTTGTATTTCTTTAATCCAACATTTGCACTTTTAAAGATGTTATTATCGGACGCACGCACACGTCTGGCCCAAAGTTAACTTCTGGTCTATGTTTGGTTATCAGTCTGGCTAGTGGCTAGCAATTTATTTGATATTAATATTCAATTATGATTATTGTAAATTTATTGTATTCAATTAAATTAAAACTACTCAGCAATTATTGATTCTTTACAGAGGTCTACCGGAAGTTAAGTTTGAGCCACATAGCGTTTATGTTGTTGCCACTGAAACCGGCTATAGCTTAGAAGACTTTATGGAGATATTTAATGTGTCAACATTAACTAAATGTGGATCGAATTGCTCTGATACGTCTGTCTTTGGAGAATAAACTGAGAACTCGCATTTGACGTGTGATGTCTTTCTTTTGGGTGGTCAAAGGGTGTTTAACAGCATTTCTCATACCAAGATATGTTTACGTGACACATTTTTGCTGATTTCAGTGTTGCATTTTGCACATTTTGACTTTTGAGAATTTAATTTATTCTGTATATTTTTTTCTTTTCTCAAGGTGAACCAAAGAGATGGCCAGCATCTGTGGCGGATGAAGCATTTTAACAAGCCTGTGTACTGTAACGTGTGTCAGAATATGCTGCTTGGGCTGCGCAAACAGGGTCTCTGCTGCACCCGTGAGTAAAAAATACAATCATAGTTTAAGGTCCAGTGTTTGAAGTTTAGCGGCATCTAGTGGTGAGTTTGCAAACTGCAACCAAGGGCTTGCTCCACCCCTCACCCCTCCCTTTCAAAGCACTACGGAGGCTGACACAGGGCTAAGATGTTGTCACGTTTTCGCTTCTTTGCCGAAAACATATTTACAAAACGCGCTCTATAGAGCAGTTTGTCCGTTTAGGGCTACTGTATAAACAACATGGCGAATACCATGCAAGGGTACCTGCTGTATATGTAGATAGAAATAGCTCAATCTAAGGTAATAAAAACATAGCGCTTCATTATGTAAGGTCTTTATACCCTTCTGAAGACATAGTTATGTATATTATATTGCACTTCTGTCAATAGATCCTCCAAAAAAATTACACCGGCACCTTTAATACATTTTGAAGATGTAGCCTGGAAATGTGACAATAGCCGCTTTTCTACCTGCGGGCCAGAGCTATTAAGTCATCAACAGGTGTCAGTAGCCAAAGTCGCTGTATTTCCACCATCAAGGCCATTTAAAGCTACTTAAAGTCTTAGAAGTGAGAATGCAGTTGGCCCTGACACGCACTGGCTTGCCTTTATGTGACGCGATAGTGGCAACGGTTTCTTAACTATTAATCAGTAAAGCGATGTTTAGTTCTCATCTGGAATCAGTTTTGTATCACAACAGTTTGCTGTCATACACAGGTTGTAAATACACAGTGCACGGCCGGTGTGCCAATAAGAACCCAGCTCCATGCAGCCGCACATATGTGAAGTCCAAGAAAGAGACAGGGGTAAGTACACAATTTCATTTGATTTTAGTTGTTTTAAATCTCACATAGTGAACATAGGCTTTAATAGTTCAGTTGTGACAACTTACCCCGGTGTGACAACATGTCCTGTTGTCGGGGCATGTTGTCATGTGCATTCTATGAACGTGAATCTTATAATTGTGGACATTTTTCTAACAAAGGTGCTTGCCTATACAGACTTTGATTTTCAAAACAGACCAGCACTGAGACATATTTATGTTAGATGTATTCAACCAGCCCAGATCTGCTCTGTATTTGAATGACCTAAGTCAACACTGCAAATGTAAACAGCATACAACATTTGTTTGCATGCAGATTGCATCTCACGACTGGGTGAGTGGAAACTGTGATTCAGGGAAGTGCGACAGGTGTCAAAAGAAAATAAAGCATGGCCTTACTGGAAAACGCTGCATCTGGTGTCACACATTGGTGAGACTGGTATTTTATTGTAGTTATTAAATAGTCACCTGTAAATAAAAGGAAATACTGCTATTATTACTGCTTGTAATCATTACATATTACTAAGCTAAAGTTAGATAAAAATGCTTTTATAACTCATTTAATCACCATAAAAATCAGATTAGGATCATGTTTTCTGTTAACTATGATTGTGTTCTAATGATTTCTGTTATATGATTATATCTATCATCATTACAGTGATGGAGCATTTCACTTCCAACCGTTTGTAGTTTTCAAGTTTTGTGTTTTCCTCTTACGTTTAGAGACATGATGAGTGTGCGACTCAGGAACCCTTAGAATGCCACTGTGGCCTTTTAAGGGACCATATTTTACCCCCGTGGGCCATATACCCCATCATTAAGGTAATATAATTCTACAATGACAAGAAACAAAGATTCCCCCTTCCATGTTAAGTGCTCAGAGTACCCAGAAAAGCGCTATATACTGTAAATGTCATGTAATGTTTATTTGATACAATTATTATGAAATTAAATATTAATATAAATGAAATAAAATAAAATATAAATAGTTATATTATTAGCCACTAGACAAACACAGACTGGAAGTTAACTTCAAACCCATGAGTCTGATGAAACCGTCTATATATAGTCCTAGATGCTTACATTTGCACAGTTACAATTAGTTTAATAGCAGACTGTTTCCTACATAAGCAAATTATTCAACAAATGGATTAAACATAAGCTGGTCATAATAGTACGGAGCCCCTTTCGGGACGTGGTGGTGGAAAAATATAAGGAAGAGAATTTTTATTTTATTTTGCGTTATCTCACAAAGTTTTTGCGTTCCCCCGAGAAACATTGCGTTCCCTCGCAAAGATATTTGCATTGTCTCGCAAAATGTTTGCGTTCTCTCGCAAACATATTTGCGTTATGAAAAAAAAATGTTTGCGAGTTCGGACAAACGCTTCATGTTTAATGTCCCGCTGACAGAGTTTGTTTTTATAACACAAATGACACCTCATTCTATGTAATGTAAACGATGAACTACAACTTAATTTTCCACAAACCGAGCCTTGATCTCAGGCGGCAGCCGGCTGAGATAAGACCGAAGGGATCGTCTGCAAAGTGCAAAACCTTAAGATCATTAGGGTACAAATGCTACATACTGTAGTATAACTAAAACCAGTTTAAATTCAGCAAGAAAACATTAATGTGTAAACTGAATTTGGTGACACGGTGTGTAACATTGAAGTTATTATTAATGACTATTTTTGTAGTAACGCTTTTCGGGTTTACATTCACTTTGCAGACGGTCCCTTCAGACTTGTCCATGTCGCCTGCTCATATAGAGATCAATTTATATTCTCGTTTTGAGGAAGACTAGGTTGTAGATCCTTGTCTAAGGAATTATGTGTTATTTGTGTTATAATAACGTTTAGCTCACAAGTTATTGGTCCGGGTATCTACTATATGAACCGCTCCATTGTTAATACAAGGAGCGGGACAACAAGTGCTTGTCCGAAATCACAGAATGTTTTGCGAGATAACCCAAATATGTTTGCGAGAGAACGCAAATGTTTTGCGAGGGAAAGCAATGTTTCTCAGGGGATCGCAAAAGTTTAAAAAAATATTTTCTCTCACCTTTCATATTTTTTCCACCACCAAGTCCCTAAAGGGGCTCCGTATAATAGAGATGTACAGCTTTATCAGACATTACATATAGTCTGTAAAGTGTTATGACTGCACTGAGTAGTTGTCATTTTATTTTTCTAAAAAACATGATTGTGTAGTTTAAACCACCCCTATAAGACTAGTCAAGAAAAAACACAATTATGCAATGCTTTAATTCTTCTGTGTTCACCAGTTCTGTTGTTTGTGTCGTCTGTGTGTTTCCTCAGGAGAGGCAGAACAGCATTAAGAATGGATGTTCATGTGCAGGTGATGATAGTGAGCTCAACACTACACCTGACGGACAGATACTACAGGTAAGACATGGTCTGGACTGTCTGTCTAATGTCACCTGACAGAATTGCAAAAATACTGATTTGATATCTTAAACATTCCCGTCCTCCCATTGGTCAGACAGCAGATAGTCCTGCTCCCGACTCACACTATTGGTTGAGCTGTGTCAGACAACATAAACAAACAAACTATTTTAAAAACATGCTTTGGCTCATTTCTTTTATGCAGTTCGTTTTTCAGTTTTAGAAGGTATTTCAGGCCAGGACAACATATTCTATAAGATCATTGTGACAGTAACACACAGCTTCTTGTGCCCACACAGATAAGCCCAATTCCTGACACACATCCACTTTTGGTGTTTGTCAACCCTAAAAGTGGCGGAAAGCAGGGAGAGAGGTGAGCTTATCCTTTTACAAAGTGATATCTAGCTGGTATTGTTATCAGGTTTATCAGACATGTACATGCTTTCGTGTTCTTTCAATAAATATATGCTTTTACAGAATCCTTCGAAAATTCCAATACTTGTTGAATCCTCTGCAAGTTTATAATCTTAACAATGGCGGACCAGGACCAGGGTAAAGATTTCTTAAAAACTCGAATATATTTGATCTGTGCGTGATTTTATCTTGTTTTGTTTACGTGTCCTGCATTCTCTCGATTGAATTTGTTGATGGCCAAACTACTTTTTTGTTGCTTACATTGTGTTATATAGGCAAAGCATCTGTATGGTTTTAATCTGTAGCCATTTATGCTCAAACAGGTTGCATTTCTTCAGAGATCTAGAAAACTACAGGATATTAGTCTGTGGAGGAGACGGCACAGTGGGCTGGATTCTTGACGCCATAGGTTGAAAACGCAATCTTTGATTCTTTGATACTTCCAGTACCGAAAAAAGAGGATTTGAGATTTTAGGATGATAGTAAACATGTTTACCTTGTTCTCACTTCACTTTCAACTAACCATTTTCATTTCTTTACTGAAGATAAAGCCAACCTGCCAGTGCGCCCCCCTGTGGCTGTGCTTCCTCTTGGCACAGGAAATGATCTGGCACGGTGTCTGCGATGGGGTGGAGGTGAGGAGAGCGTACTACAAGTTGTGCTTTATACACCCTTTCATTGAACCAAAAGAGAAAACTACGACAAAATAATACACAAAACATCTAAACCACCCCAAAACATTAACATTTTCACATGGAGTAAAAGCAACGTATTGAAATTTCAGTTTTCTTCTGTATTGTTAAAATTGTTATTTGGCTGCAATTTATTTATTTTATGTTTTATTTAGTGTTCATAAATTCATAACTTTACAGACTTCTGCCTCTTATTATTTACTGTGCAAGTACACTTGATTCACGTAGGCGTGAACTTTTACGAGAATAAAATATTTCCGTAGACCTGCCCTGTCTGTGTTCAGAGAGCAGTTCTTATCAGTCCTCTGGTTCTAGGTTATGATGGCATGGATCTGGGCCGAATCCTGAAAGACATAGAGGGGAGTTCTGTGGTTTCGATGGACCGCTGGAGTGTACAGGTGATTACGGAGGAAAGCCAGGACAGAGGTGACCCAGTGCCCTACGAAATCATCAACAATTATTTCTCCATCGGAGTGGTACGACACATTCAGTTCAGTATACATTCAACAAATTACGTGTAATATTGCTTCAGTAGCATCTTAGCGATGATAAAATAATCACATTTGATCAATAAAATGTGTTGTTTCTGAAAGCTTATATTGTCTCGTCATGAAAATATTTGTTTTTGTGTTTATTTTGACAGGATGCGTCTATTGCTCATCGCTTCCACACCATGAGAGAGAAACATCCTCAGAAGTTTAACAGCAGGTGGGCATCAGATCTATCTTTTGTTGTTCATGTTTATAATAATATATACTGTAATATAATAATGTGCTATTTTTAATAATTGAATAGTAAAACCACTACACTATTTTTTTTCAGAATGAAGAACAAACTTTGGTACTTCGAATTTGCCACCTCTGAGACCATCTCTGGATCTTGTAAGAAACTAAAGGAGTGTCTCACCATTGAGGTGAGATATTTCAACATGCAAGGTGCATTATGAAGAGAATTTTAAAAAGACAATAATCGGTTTGTTCTTGGCCATACCTGTTTTCATTTTTCCTTGGGGTTTCTTCCCCTCTGAAAGCATCCGCATTGTCAGGGAGTTTTGATAAATCTGCTTCAGTTGTCTCCTGGAGCTCTGCTGTAGCCAGGCCCATTTCAATCTACCAGATCAAGGGCTTTAATTCAGTCCATGAACAAAACGCAATTCATTACTTAAAAATGTGCTTACACACGTTGCAAGCATTTGGCTTGAAATATTGGGAATTAAAAATATGAAAACCAAACACAATGTCTGACTTTATCCAGTGTTGTGGGACACCGTTGGATCTCAGTAATCTCTCTCTGGAGGGTATAGCTGTCCTCAACATTCCCAGCATGCACGGCGGGTCCAACCTGTGGGGTGAAGCCAAAAAAAGTGACAAAGCAGACCAGGAGTTGCCTGAGGTCATCGTGGACCCTGAAGTCTTAAAAGTGAGCCCGCAGGGTAGGTTGGTTCCCAAACAGGAACTGTTAAAGGGTTATCTTGATATGATTATACTATGAAAACATACTGTATTTTCAAAAAGTCAAAAAAGAAACATAGATTGAAGAAAGCAGCGAAGTAGTTCACTGGAAACACAAATTCGATTAATGTGAATGCCTGTTTCAGCAACTTGGGCGTAGTGTTTTGTGAGCATGTAATGCAGGCTTCACAAAAAGGCTGTTATTAAAGAGACAATGCAAACTATATTTAACCGTAAACCCACGGCTCACACGTGCAGAGGCATGGGAGTGAAAACAGGCCCATTTAATCGTTCTGGTCAGAAAATGGGTGTGATCATGAAGTGAATTCTGACTGTTACATTATAAATGTTTATAAAAAATATTGTATGACATGTTGCTCCGTCCACACAGACATCAGTGATAAGCGCATGGAGGTGGTGGGTTTGGAAGGAGCCATTGAAATGGGACAGATATACACAGGGCTGAAGAGCGCTGTCCGACTCGCCAAAACATCTCAGATTACCATCAGGTGAGACAAACTGTTTCAGACTATTCATAAATTAACCGGGTGCCCGTTCAGGCTGATGGGGAAAACCAAGCTCACAATGGCACGAACAAGCCAAGACATGCACAGACATGCTTATAATTGGCCGTTGTTGTATGGTTCATTAACATAGTCATTATTTGCATTTTATTGAAATGTAAACTATTTCATTTACATTACAGACATTCTTTTGTCATGTAATAGAGGTTATCAGATGGCCAACTAAATTTAACTTTTACTATTGACTCATAATCTCTGGGTGTAAAATATACGGTGATGGCATAATTCATTATTTTTTGTCATTTTTATTGAATAAAAGAATGAATAATAAGGCATAATTGTTTTTGGTTGTTATTCAAAAATGCACTCTTGTTTGTAGGACAAATAAACCAATGCCCATGCAGATTGATGGAGAGCCGTGGATGCAGCCACCTTGTACAGTGAGTGCCCTCAACCGCTTTCTAAATATTGCCTCTCTAAACACTTTGAATTTCAATGATAAGTCATTTTTATTGTTTTTTTTACATGCAAAATGTATATTTATGTTGGATAAACCATTTCTTTAAGCAAGATTTAACTAACCATGTTTGTTGTATCCATTTTATTTTCTCTTTCTCAGATTCATATTACACATAAGAACCAAGCCAATATGCTGATGGGCCCTCAAGCCAAATCCACTGGCTTTTTCAACCTGAAATAGTTTACCCATACCTGTCCAATGCTATGTATGAAAGATGCTGTACAAATCTGCGTGCATTATCAGGTTAATGGACAACATCTGTTTAAAGTCTAATTTTATCTCTGCAACAAATGCTTAATAAGGTTTCAATTTTTATTTATACTCTTTTAGGAGATAGCTCTTACATGCAGTGACGATTTCACAGATCTCTTCCTCAGCCCATCTTAACATGAATTGTGCATCAAACTGTACTTAAACAGTATAGGTCATGCAATTTTTTGCATGGATTTTGTTTTGCTGTGAAAAATGTATTGCACAGTTCATTCCAAGTAAATGGATGTTTTTTTAAGATAATCTTAATATGCATCCACTATATGGATCCGTTTGCTAAGGTTTGATGCACAGTCTATTCAGTGGCTTTGCTGTATAGGTGATTTAAAAAGGACTGCTATATGCCAATTGCACAGCCTTTTTTCTTTGTTCTTAGTTTATAAAGTCAATCATCTGGTCATTGCAGTTACAAATCATTATATATGTCACTATTCATCCAGGTGCCCACCTAAACAACTAGATTCAGTGCATTGAATTGTAATTTATTTGCTGTATAAGAAGCAGGTGTACTGTTTGGATAATATATTGAAACAGAATTAACAGTATAATGTATAAATAATTTTATTGGGTCATTTTTATTGTATCCAGAATGGATTGAGTCAGTTCGGTAAAACTGATTTTTCATACATTTGCACAGTGTGGATGAAACGTAATGTATTTAGTGTGCTAATGCTCCTTAAATTTAGATAATTCAATGGGCAAATTTGTGGTTTTAGATAGCATGTTGCACACCTTCTCTTTTATATATTCTTTGGGTTTGCTGTACAGAACACTTAAGGCAGTGGCTCTTAACTCCTTAATGAGGGAGACGTGCAAAAAGTGCAGTTCTGTGGGTCCCCAAGACCAATATTGAGAATCACTGATTTAAGGCAGGCATCATTTTATTGTGCTCTTGAGAATGCAGAAATTCCATTAATTTTGTGAATTTGTCTGAATAAATATTTCAACGTTTAATTTTTGTCTTTGTGTCTATTCATTTTGCTATCAAGAGATTATTATGTAAATTTGCCAGAGCGTTTGTTATTCCGCAAACAAACACCAGGGGGCATAATTGGGTTGAAATAATTTTACATCATACTCAACCAAGATGTCCAGTGCTATAAATAAGTCGATTGTTGTGTGTGATTTTAAGGTCAACGATCCAACATAATTTCATCACATTAATCTTACTATTACTGAAATTATAAAACAAACAGGCTTACTTTTACTAAACATATTTAACCGATTTACATTTTGGTAGTCACTAGTCAGTCCTACATTGTTAAGATCGAATCCTTTACTTTCACGAGGCTTTTATTATTAATCTAGAATTTTAACATTTTAAACACAAACGTACAACATGTTAAAACATATCGTAAGCCCTAAATAAGTTAAATGTGAAGGTAATTAATACTATTTATGCTTGCCAAAAACATTACGTATGGTGGCAATATGCATTTAAACAAAACAACATGACTTTTGTTCCTCGCATCCAATCGCATCGCTTCAATTGCGTGACCCCGCCCATTTGGAGCTGCAACCATGTGCCTCCGCCCCCTCTGAGATGTTTCCTTTCACATGTGTGTGAGTCTCTAAACACGAAGAGTTTACTCGCAGATGCCGCTGAAGTTTGACCGAGGTCTGATTATTGCTCAAGTCAGATTCGAGTGTAGGCTGGTGGGTGGTTTCTCACCCACGCTCGGTACTTTTACCCTTCTTCCTTCAAGTGTTAGGGGTTTTTATTAAGTGACATCGGATTATGAAAAACATGACTTTTCGACGTGTAAAGAAGCTGAACTCAAACGAACCGGACAGCGGCTCGCTGTGTCAGGACAGCGGGGATATCTACTTTTCGTCCTCTAAATCGGACAGTTTTGGGACTGTGGATCGTGGACCCTCAAACACCGGTGAGGTTTATAACTACAAGACCCTGGCTTACTCCGGAGGGACACTGCCGAGAAACTTTAAAAAGGTTAGATCATTCAATATTAACTTAACAGTGATTGATATATTAACCCTGCTGAATAAAACAATAGAAGCCATCACAGACATTTTAATGGATTTAATGGTTATAATGTAACAGTTAATTGTATTGGTTTTAAGGGAAACTGTAATGATCCCCCAATGAGTCTCTCTAACGTTACTGGTAATTTGTTGGTGGGATGTTATCTGGTGGGTGGGAATCAACAGAACACAATTCGATCCTACTGGAAGAGGCACAGAACTCACTAAAATAAATGTTGTAATGGGTTTAATGGTAAACAGCCGATTGTTCACAATGGTATTTGTAATAGAAACCATGACATCTATTTTTCAGCAGAGATCTGTTTACACTGACAGCTTTACAAACTCATAATAAATGAGTTATCTCTGCATTTAGCCAAATCAAACTACTATTAAACAAACTGGAGAACTGTGTTTCTTTGTTTCAATTCGTGTTTTAATAAATAGTTAATAAGATCAATATTTCTCAACTTCAAGACAAACTTATCGCCCATACCACTTTTCTTTACACATGAACATCTTGGACTCAATTAAGCGCAGAAACAACAGTCCTGTGATCAGTTTGCTTTGATTAGAAGCAGCGCCGCGCATGCGCCACTCAAGTTTAATTACGAAGTCAAACATACCAACTCGTGTTTAAAGCGGACTAGTTAAAGGTAGCTGGACTCCATTTAAGTAGTCAGTGCTGCTGACCCACGATGTCACTGTTTGAGTCCAATTGTGTTGAATGGCTCGAGCAGTTGTCACGCTTCGTTAGGAATGTGAGGAATGTTTTTACCTGCGCTAATTCACACCTGTCCGTCAGTTTGCGGCTCTCACTGAATCCTTGGTGTTTCGAGTCACGTGGCGCTCGGTTTAAGGGTCTCATTTGCATGTGTACGTGTGAGCGGTCATGCAAAGATTGACTACACGTTATTGTTTTCACTTCTGCCTATGTTTTGAGTCATTCATTTTTTTTTCAAATCTCCTCACATTTTTATCTGCCTGTTCTGTGGAAGCTATTGCTCTCCATGGATTTGACTATGCGTGTGTGAGCCTGCTTGGTTCTGACCCTTTGAAATGTGTTTCATGGTCACTCGTGGTGTGAAGTGTTTCCTGGTGTCTTTAGACCACCCACAGACCACCAACTCTCCTGGACCTTATATATGTACCTGCTGAATTCGGTGGCCTGGTTTTTACGGTCCACCTCTTGTGTGGCCGGCCAATGCGTTTTATGGAGCCTGACCGAGTCTATGGGTCATTTGTGGCGTTTAGACACTTTGGCTCTTCCCTGTGAAACTAAACTCACTGTGGAATTGAAAAAGTTAGATGTGACCAAGGGGTCAGCGTGGCTATTTTGTTGGCCATGTAATGACAGAGCCAGGCTCTTGAAATGCAAAAGGTGACAACAACCATTGACCAAACACTCTTGGTGTCCTATGCTCTAATATTATTCATATAGTGTTGCTGATTACAAATAGTAAGGTCTTAAGATTCAAAATGCTTGCATTAGGGTGATATCTGTGTCAGAAATGACCTCTTCTTTTAAGCTTAAGTTTAATTCATGGACATTTTGAAGTTTTGAATTGGTCTCGAGGACAAATATTGGCTCTTTGAAGCTTACCAACCACCCCTTTTTTGTTAAAATTGAATACAAACCTCACATCAGAGTAGTACACTGCAGGTTTTTGGATGATGAACAGATCCCCACATTGAGACTCCTACACGCCGCATGAACGCTGGGCTACAACAGAGTATTGTGCGGCTAAGAGCTTTGGCGTCCAACCCAACTGCCCCCGAGGGACCCTCTTAGTTGCTTGGAAATAAATGAAGTCATTGAGGGGACCCTACGACAATTCTCAAAGTGTGCGGAATAAAGAAAGGCAACATTTTATAAGCTTTGCAGGGTCCGTGCACAAAGTGCACTTTGTGGGCAGCGGGACATGGTAGGGCGAGGTAGAGCCAGGCTCAATGGACGTCTGTCAGAAGAACAGGAATAATATGAATGAATGAATTCTTATGTCTGTTGTGTGGTTTGCGTTTTGGGTTTAATCAGCCAGTCCATCAGTGAAGTTGATGTTAGGTGTGTGACAGTATTTGTGTTCGCAAAGAGAGCGTAACAGTCTAGATGGTTCTCGAGATACATTTAGAGACCGATACAGTGGTGTGTTGGTAGTCTGGAGATAAATAAGTTTGGAGGCAGTACATAGATGTATTTAAGGATCAAACATAAACTGCAAAAAAACAACTCAAAGGTGCCAGACGTTAGCCAGACATGCATTTCAAGTTATGTCTGTGTTGTCACACATTGCTCAACTTGCATGTCCGACAGTTTTGGGAAAGTCAGTGCTTAAGGAATTTTTGCATTTAACCTGTTGATCTCACAGCATGTATTCCGGAGCATAGTTCAAAGATGCATATATTCTTATACCTCTCTCTCTCTCTCTCTTGTTTTCTCTTTCCTCTCACATTAAACAGAATGGTGGGCTACAGAAATGGAAGCCACTTGCGCAGTCACCAGAACCGCAACGGTAAGAATAGCACTGTTGTTTTTTTATTCCTCCACCTACTCTGATGAGATTGATAGGGGCATGTATGCATCATTGTTATTTCCCTAAAATACACATTTCATTTGACGTCAGGCCATAGTCATTCGCACTTGTTTCCTTGATGGCATAGAATAAAAATAACACTTACCAAATAAAGATTTATATGAAATGACTTTAGAGGGATGGATGAATTAAACAGTGGCTGAATAAATCGATGCATGAAAAGAGACTGGCCAGATGGTTAAACACTGTCTTTATTCACTATATGCATCTCTTTATCATTTAGTAGGCTGGATGCGTATATTTAATTCATGATTGCCAAATAATGCATTTGCATTGGAAACACAGGGCTCTTATGTTAGGATATTAAAGACGGACATGTTTGAATCCAGAGATTCACGATTGCTCAATTGTCTAGACAACTACAGTACCACAATCCTTTTCGCCAGGTGTCATCATGTCTGTGTTTTGCGATATCAGTTTATATTGCATCTACGCAGTAGTCATCCACCTCCCGAGGCTCTTGTTATTGAAAAACACAGACTTTGTGTGGCTTTACTAAAACTGAAAGCGTTCGAGTGCATATTTTAAGAATGAGTACAAGACGTTTCAGACTGCCACACCCATGGCTGTGTTTTGACAATGAGATATTTATCAAAAGTTTGAGATCAAATGAGACATGACTTGTGTTTTTATTTTTCTATTACGTGCATCCCTAAAATTACTGTAGTGTCATGGGGTTGATTTATGTTTCCTCAAACGTGATCTCTCAGCATCATAGATTGTATGATCATTGCCAAGATCATCGAGAGGTCATGACTTGAGAGACTTCTGGTCTATTGATATGATACTTCCCCCGCTCACATTAACAGAATGTCCTGTGCTTTGCTGGATTTCCTTACAGGAAAACTGTGATCTTGGAGAAGAAAGAAGATGAGGCTTTCGGCTTTGAAATACAGGTAAGCTGGATTTAAAAGTGCTGTGTGTATTTTTTGGACGATCTATGGTCAGAAATGCAATATAATATACATAACTATGTGTTCAGAGGTGTATAAAGACCGAACATAATGAAACGCTATGATTTTATTATTACCTTAGAATGAGCTATTTCTATCTACATACACCGCGGGTCACCTTGCATGAAATTCGCCATCTTGTTTCTACAGTAGCCCTAAACGGACAAACTTCTCTACAGAGCACGTTTCCCAAATACGTTATTTACTTCGGCAAAGAAACGAAAACGTGACGACATCTAAGTCCTGTGTCAGCCATAGTGCTTCCAAAGGGAGGGGTGGAGTTAACCATTGGTTGCAATTCGCAATCTTACCACTAGATGCTGCTAAATTTCATACCTTTAACAGTCCTTAAGACCCTTAACAGTCTGATCTCACAGAAATAGTATAAAAACAATATCTTACAAGACGGTTATAATTCGTACTAGGTGAATGACACAAAAGGCCCACCCCTAAAGTTAACTGACATGGAGCAAAAGAAAATCATACAAAGATGAAATAACACAAATATATACAGATTCGTCATAGTTTTAATCGGTTTGCCGTGAGATCGTGTTGGATGTAGATATTCAGCGACAGTCCGTAAGGCTATTCATCTCTTGTTTGCTAAAGGTAATGAGTATTTGCTCCTGTTTGAAACTGTTATAAATGTATACTTCTGAACAGGGCTTAGATGTGGGTGGGACATCCCGGATAAAAGAGAGACAAGCTCTTTTATATCGTTTCTTTACTGTGGATGACACCTGTGTTTATTTGGCTTCATTTCAATAGAAACCGGCTATAGGGAGTATTAGCGAAGGGTTAGCCATGATAAAGGTCTCCACACAAGTGGGGTCTACTTTCGGCAAGTCTCTTCAAAGCGCTCGTGGGTTTGCTGAAAACAAAAATCTATGCCTGTTCTTCTGACGACTTTTGTCTATGTGTGAGAAACAGTTTTTTTAAGTATTAAATTTTGCTCTCACAATCTTCATTTTATCAGCCTGTTTCCTAAACACAGTCAAGATTACAAACAGCCACGGATTTCCAGTATTGTTTCGGAACGTACAGATAGCTAGTTTATATTTAGTAATGGATTATAGTTGAAATGCAGGATGGTGGGCCACTCCTTTCCTGCCGTGTCCTCTAGTACAGGATGTGACATCAGCACATGTCATGTGTGAGGCGAAGTATCAAGAAATGAATTGTTCTAGCATGGCAGGCTGTATAACATTGTTTTTCGGAGTCTCATCGTATTGGCTATGTAAATACACATGTGCTTTGCATCTCCTGACGCTGGCGGTTCAGTCGTGTGAGCGGCTGGTGTTTGTGGGATGAGGAAGGAAGCAGACGGTTCCAAATATTTGAAAACACTTCACAAATGGATCGCACGTTGGACACGTTTGTAAATATTCGGTGCTTTTTTACCCTAAATGTAAGCCGTGTAGCCCAATTCTCTGGTGATGTTGCGTCAGCTATGTAACACTATTAAATTATAAGGATGAACTCAGAGATAATAAAATACATGTTAAGTGTTCCAGCTGTGTGACAGGGGATTTTGGCTTCTCCAACAAACAAAAAACTTCAGTGCCTATATACAGAATGAGATGTCTGTTTCTATATCAGTCACTACAAAGAGTCACAAGGAGTTTAGTCAAATTCACCTTTTTTTATGACACGGTGAGGTTTAAGAGTGTCCTCAGCTGTTAACCTCAACAGCAGTTTTGGGGTTTCAGTACAGGAAACGCCGTATCAACATCAGTCATTCTCAGGTCTGTGAAGACGTAGCACATCACACCAGACATAATGTCATTCATCGCAAAAGCGAGTGTCGTGAGAGATCAAACATCCCACAGCCCGTCTCCATGGCGACCGGTGAAAACATGTGGCTCCACAGAAACAGAAATATTCCGTTAACGAAAAACGAATTATTGACGCTATTTTGAATTTACGCAGGAGTGCCTTTGATACCGAAGGCATCAAAATGCAAATGTGCTAGCAGTCATCTTCCTGTTCAGGCGTTAGTATATCAACACATCTGTGTGCGTCTCCACATGAGCTTATCATCGCAGTTATGGTGGGAAATGAAGCCAGTGTTTTGCATGTTGAAAACGCACAGATTATCTCATGTAGCTTCTCTTCCTGCTCTGTTTTATCTCGTTCGGTGGGTCTGTAGAAGTGTGTGGATTTGCTTTTCCAGCTATTCACAGTGCAATTCTCAGGCATTTGGAAACAAAGTCAATAAATAATCAATGAAAAATAACTTGTTTTAACACTGGATTCAACTTAAATAAAGGTAACGCAGAGAAAGATATTTGGAAGAATGTAAGAAAACAACCAGTTTCAGTCAGTACAATTGTTATATTTTTTCCTTCTATAGTAGTCAATGGTGACCAAGAGCTGTTTGGTTACAAGCATTCTTCCCAATATCTTCCTCTGTGTTCATCAGAACAAAGGAATGTAAACAGATTTGAAAAACTCGGGGGTGAGTAAATGATGACAGAAGTTTTATTTTTGAGTGAACTGTCCCTTTAAGTCGACATGAAATTTACTCTTAAAGTGTAAATAAATGCGATCAATTCAACCACGTATATTTTTCTGTATAGTTGAGGTCAGCAATCGGTTGGAAACACTGTTTTGTTTTAAAGTAAACTCTCTGCATCCGTCATTAACGCTCGGAAATGGTGCTAAACGTTGTTGTTAAAACGTAACATGCTGGTAAGCAAAATAGTTTTTGTTTGCGGCGGCCACATGGCTGAGAGATGACACGGGGTCAGATGATGTGTATATACAGTTCAACCACTGAAACAACAACAAAACCTGCACTCACAAACAGCCCAGTTTCGGTTTGTCTTGTTAATCAAGGATGTTTGCATGTATAGCTCCAGGTGGTCACGTTTAATTTCCTTCAAGCTATAGAATCTGTCACGTCTGTCTTTGTGAACTTAAGCGGGTGAACATTCAAGTCACCGAGCGCATTGTGTTGCTAAGCCAGCCAGCAGTGACAGAAAAAAACACACGGTCAGACCTGATTTACCAATGCACTGTCGAACACAAAAAAATGGCACACACCTTTGTTAGCGTATGACTCATTTTGTTTACTCTACTGTAATCCAGTTGCGTGACTATAAATAACTTTGCTCAAGAGACAGCTTTGTTTACCATGCGTTTTTGTTTGGCCTACAGACATACGGACTGCATCACCAAAGCGAGAACTCGGTCGAGATGTGCACCTTTGTTTGCAAAGTCCACGAAAAAAGCCCTGCCCAGCTTGCGGGCATTAAAGTTGGTAAGTGCATTCATATTAACACTACACTTCATACGTGTATGAAGTTTATAGTCCCACGCTAAACTGGCATTTGACACCAGGACTATAAAATGTAGAGATTTAAAGGGAGGTCAAAGGGAGTGCATTTCAAAGCAAAGGATCGCTTTTCTTCATCCACATCCGGCTTGGTAGTAAAAAGAATCGGCGTGCACTGGAGTAATATTTCAGTGGGCGGAAGGAGGATTCTGTATTGCTTTCTCAGTTGAGCTCGTGTCGATCTGTAAACACCAGGACAGTTGAGTGACAGTTTACTGTTTAAGGAAGTGCAAACATCACAGTGTGCCTACCTGTTTTACAGCCCACGTCTACTGTAAACAAGATTTACTCTTTTAAACTGTAAAACCGGATGCAGTGTGTGGTTTTCTGTGGGCAGCATATTTTACACCAATTGTGTTTTAAACTGAGGGTTGTACATTTTTAGATCTTTTGTTGTACATGAATGAAATTTTGTAGGAAATCATTTTCACCTTTTGAATTTTATTTTCAAAATTGATCAAAACGAAGTATATTTTAATGTTTTGTTACATTTACATTCTGACTTATGGTGCAGTTAAAGGGACAGTTCGTTTACCCACCCATAAATTATTCCAAACCTATAAATTTCCTTATTCTGTTGAACACAGATAATTTGAAGAATGTGGAAAACCAAACAGTTGTCGGACACCATTGACTACTATAGTACTTTTTATTCATAGTATGGTAGTCAATAGTGCCCCAGTTTTTTATTTTATTTTATTCTATATACAATATATACAATATACAATATATATATATTGGGTGAACTGTCCCTTTAAGTTCCGGACATTTCATCACGTGTTTCCTGTAAATCCAACCCATGTCTCCTGGTGTGCTCACGTCGTTGTATTTTCAGGGTTTTCCGAAATGTTATCATTGGCTGAAATGTAATATGCCAAATCTGCATTCCTCTCTACTGTCTCAAAGTGACAGTGCTGCACAAGTGCTGCATCTAAGATTGCCATTTGATCTGTCCTGAGATCAGCTGATCTTCACCAAGTCCTATCTATAATAATTACTATTCAAAGAAAAACTGATCGCATCAGATCAACAAATAGGAACAAACAAATACGAACTCGCTTTGTGTGTCTGCTGGTTTCACTTCCTGCATACCCTGCATGCTTTGCACTATTGTCCTCTTTGACATGCCTCTCAAAGACACATGACCTCATCCTTCTTAGACAAAAACGCCAAAACTCGGAGAGAAAATAAATTGTTTCATTGTATATTGATATCTGTGCTATGTGGCCTTCCCCAGCAACTACTCCTAAAAACCTTGATGACGCACCGAAATAAATATTGCATCGAGGGCTTTTTTGAGTTTTGTATTATAAAGAGAAAAGCGTGTTTGCCAGCTGCTTCAAGCTATGACGCCACACAACAGTTCAGCATCACAAATAAAGCACACATGTATGATGTACAGCACAAGAAAAGCAAACCGTGTCTAATGCGAGTTGTGTTTTGTTTCTTGTAGGAGACACCATTGCCAGCGTGAACGACAACTCTGTGGAAGGGTTTCGCCACAAAGAGATCGTTCAACTCATTAAATCATCTGGCAACAACATTAGGTTGGTAGATATTAGTTTATTTTCTTCCTTTTTTGATTTCTAAATGGCACCAAACAAGTTCGCACATTCCCCACGGCGGGTGGGAAATTGAAAATGTCTTGGCTAAATTAAGAAAAAGCGCCTAACTGTTCCAAATGTACCTGCGAAGAATTACTTGTGCTATTACGTGATTGGAACCACACTCCTTTGTGTTTAATAAAAGATGAAAGGTCTCAGAAAACGAAGCGGCGTTTATAAAGTGCGGAGAGCAATGATGCAAACCACATGAATGCACAGCGGCTCATGCCTTCTCCCTCCACGGCACTTAACACAATTATTTCCACTATTAAAGCACATTGGTGCCTTGTGAATGAGAACGTTTACAAGAGCCTCGTAAAAAAGTGCTTTCCGCTTCATATCCATATCACCAGCGGTCTTGAAATCATATACATTTGGGAGAAGGGGGGCTATTTGATGCTAATGAAAGATTCAGACGTCTCGTGGTCTGAAGCCTGATGTTGTAAGGAGCTCTATTACTTTTATTTGTTTGTCACAGTTATTGGTAGTCGAGTTGATTAAATGACTAATGTTTAACAATACAGCACAATTTACTCGACAAAACTGTTTGTTTCCAATGTTTAGGTTGGAAACCGTGTATAGTGACTCTATAAGAAAAGCAGAATTGGAAGCCCGACTACAGTATTTAAAGGTAAGACCCTTCAAACCGCACAAGCATGCACCAAGCAGCGCGTTGTTGCATATATGAAGACGTTTGGCACAGTAATACAAGTCGATTTAACGCAGCTGCCTCCATCTGGCACCAAACTGCACCTCCGGCCACACCTGTTTGCTCTCTCACCCCACCTGTTCCAATGACAGTCCGCTCTTAATCCTTCACATTCCACAATACAGCTGACGTAGCGCATTCAAAAAAGCAGCGAGATGCATTTTGACATTCCTCTGCACGCTGGCGCTTTTAGAATGGCAGGAAAGGAGAAGTCGGGTTAGCGACAATTGCAACAGGTTGTGTTCTGAGGTTCTATGTGACAAAAGATGTCTAGGCCACATACAGTGAGCTGAAAAAAGTACTTAGATGTTTAAGATGGCCTGAATGGATAAAATGGTTAACTTAATGGCATTTGTTGTAGAGAAAGACAGCACAAGTACAACTTGCAAAGCGTTTCACATAAAGGTTTTTTATTACAAAAATGATACGATGCTGAAATAAATCGGTTCACACTCCACTTTGAGCTGGAATGCTAGACAACAACTTGGGACAGTTCACCCAAAAATTGACTCGCCCTCGACTCGAGTTATCTGTATAAATTTCGTTGTTCTGATGAACACAGAGAAAGATATTTGGAAGAATGCTTGTAAACAGTTCTTGGCCGCCATTGACTATACCATAGTAGACAAATTACAGTGCTAGACAAAAGTGCCCCAGAGCTGTTTGTTTTCCTACACTCTTCCAAATATCTTCTTTTGCGTTCAACAGAACAAAGAAATTTATAAAGCAATCTTTGCTACTATGGTAGTCAATTGTGACCGAAAACTGTTTGGTTACAAGCATTCATCCAAATATCTTTCTGTGTTCATCAGAACAAAGAAATGTATATGGAGTTGAAACAGCTTGAGGGTGAGTGAATGAAGACAGCATTTTCATTTTTGGGTGAACTGTTCTAGGTTCTTGCTTCGAGCTTCGTTTCGAGTTTGAATTTGATCTCTTGGTGATATGAGAAGTAGGGTTAGAGAAGTGAGATCTCTGTCTAACCCATCAGACCACACACTTCCCTGTTCTCTATGGTAATGGAAAAAAGTATTGTGAGCACATCAACCGAGTGACGTGAAATGACTCTGTATCTGTGTGTCTCCGCAGCAAACCCTTCATGAGAAATGGGATGAGTACAGATCTCTAATGGTGCAGGAACAGAGACTCGTACATGGTAAGACCCTCATGCCTTGCATGAGAACGTTGATGCGTGTGATGTTGATGTTGTTAACACAGTGATCAAAAAAGTTGATGTGCAAAGGTTGAACGATTGAAACGTCTAACTAACATGTGACAACTTCTGCCCTTTATCTTTATCACTTCCTCAATGTAAACTGTTGCCCTCTTATGCACCAAATCATTTTCTTAACATGGCGCAAACAAATAGATATTTTAAGGAACTTTTCTTTCAAAAAGGAAACAAGAAACATGTTTACAGGCATGTAGTTTCAAAAGATTTAATAGCCAGCAGGGTGTTTTAAAAACCAACAGTGTCATTTTATTAACCTTAAAGGACTTCAAGTGAAACAATTATTTTTTAAAGTTTCCTGAGGTTTCATTTATCTCTTTTTTTTCCTCAGGCATCGTCATGAGTGATGTGGCAATATACGAGTCTCTGGAGTCAGCCGGAGTGTATGGCAGCCTGGGTGCTCCGAGTCCCGCAGCCCTGCGTGCGATTTGTGGGACGGACAGCACAAGCAGCAGCATCAGCGCTCTCAGTGCCACCACGACGGAGGATGATCATTTCTACCAGACCTGCATCTTCCAGGGGGACCGCACCAACGCCAGCAACGATGAACTCGATTCTAATAGGGAGAAGGGACAGGGCGGACGTCAACGCCTGATACGCCCCGCCAGCGAGCTTTTCGCATCTGCAAAGACGACCCTGTCCCGCAGCGCCAGCACGCGAAGCTACCTGAGGGCTCCCGCGGGGTCAGCGCCGTCCTCTGTGCCTAATGGAGAGAAACAGCAGTGCGGAGGCTTCAGCGGACTGCAGCGCAAACCCAAACAAAAGAGCTTCAGGCGGAGATTATTGAAATATATCCCGGGTTTAAAACGACCTATTGAGGAAGAGGAAAGCAAGCTTTGAGAAACGAACTGAGATTTAGAGACTCAACCAAAGATGGTTTAAAACGGGCGAAATGTGTGCAAAAAACATACGAATGGAGACCAAAGATATACCAAAGAAAACGGTGACGACAGAAAGAGATTTATCGGACAAGACAGCAAGGTTTTTTTTGTCAATAAACTAGTTTTTTATAATTATGAGGCTTTAACAGATCCTGGTCATCTTGAATCTCATTTGCAGTATTATTAAAGGGATAGTTTGCCCCAAAATAAAAATTCTGTCATAATTTACTCACCTTCCAAATCTGTATAAATTTCTTTGTTCAGGTGAACACAACGAATGATATTTGGACAAATGCTTGAAACCAAACAGTTCTTGGACCCCATTGACTAACAAAATAGGAAAAATTACTTTTATTTTTTTTGTTTGTTCTGTTGAGCACAAAAGAAGATGTTTTGATGAATGTATGAAAGCAAACAGTTCTGGGGCACTTTTGACTACCATTGTCCTTTTTCCTACTATGCTAGTCGATGGTGGCCAAGAACTGTTTGGTGACCAGCATTCTTCCAAATATCTGTCTTTGTGTTCATCAGAACAACAACATTTATACAGATTTGGAACAACTCTGAAGGTGAGTTAATGACAGAATTTTCATTTTTGGGTGAACTATCCTTTTAAATTAGAAAAATGTATATGAATTTTCCCCCGAAGGAATTTTAGGTCTTGGCTTGAATTTTTCTTTGGCTATTCAGTAGTTATAATTTGAAATCAAGTGTGCCAAATGTTTCCAAAGCCCTTGCTTTGAAACTCTGAATACAAAACATTGACAAAACAGTTATACACAAAATTTTATGTTTGCTTGTAATGCTGAGAGCAGATGGGTCGGGGTATTACTGTTTGTTGCAGGAATATTGTTTAAAATACTGTAACAAATAACAAAACCAACAAGTGTCTAGTACAGATGGCGGCGAAAACGGCCTACAAATGTGTGTCTTAAAGTCTCAGCAGACTCGGTTGTGAACATTGTCTAACAACTTTATTTCCTGGTGCACATTTAGCACCTTTCTTAAATCAAGAAGTAAATGTTTGTAAATACATCATGTCAAGTTTAAGTTATTTATTTAATTTGTTTTTGAGGGTGGCTTGTTATTCGAAGATGTACAAAATGAAGGATTTTTTATTTGATCATTCATATTTGAGATTGGTAAATACTCCTGAAGGATATTTAAATTTGCCCCTTTTATTTGTGTAAGTGACTTTTTCTATTTTTGGAAGTACAGACTGAAAATAAAATAATTGTATTGTTGTCCTCCAGTTTCTCAAATTAGTTATTTTAATATTTAATATCTAGCTTGTTTTCCCAGAATCGCTCTTCACACTTCACTCCTGCCATGCGAGCACAAGTGTTCTCATTGTGCAAATGCCTTTGATTTCTCTTGCAAATATTTTTTCTTCGCACTTACTATACAGGCAGTTCATACTAGGGGCTACACCCTGACGTGCTTTCATAACCTCTTTCAAAAACATCTTCCTAATGGGCTGAGACTGTGCGTGTATTGTGTTATAAACATTCCTCTAATGCTGGGCTCTGAGAGACCTTCAGCGATGTCGAATGAATTCATTGTAAGGGAATGCCCAGATCGCCTTTGGAACGTGCATCGGAATGTGCGTCTAAAGCCTGACCCCAGGATTCCAAACCCCAAGCCTCGATTCTCTTCCTTTAGGTCAGAGCTAAACCTTTGGCCTTTGCCTGCGTCCACAAACTCATTCCCCCATGGTGCTGTGACGAGAAACAAACAGCATCATCACCTCAATGTTGAGCCTGACCTTCCAGGTCACCGAACACTCCTCCTTTTCTCCAGTTTTCTTTACGTCGTTTCCCTTTTGTCCGTCTTCCCGGCTGGTGCCTGTTACGTCAGAGCCTCTTTGGACGCCAACTGGTGTCTGTGCCCTGTTTCCAGATTAGCTATTGTTTTGCTTTCCGTGACAGGGACGAGTGTGTGTGAAAAGTCGTAATTAGGTTTTTAAACAGATTTCGAAGACTGAAAGTTGTTTCAGGCCAAAACGATTGTTAAAAAAAGACTGAATTCATGATTAGTGAGGAGACAAAGGGATGCAAAGCAAAGCCATGAATGGGGCCCTTAATGGTTGGGTAGAACAATAGGCTGACAGTGGGCTTTGACCAATTAACACAGTAGGAGGGATGCGAGACGAGTAGAGAAAGGATTCTACTGTTTGGTCATATATGCTTATTTATATTGATCCATATTGTGGATCGGTTTAAACCTTCCAAGGAAATATGCAACATGTTTTGCATTGTTTTATCTAAGGACACGAATGATGCACAAGTTTGCATGCAAAGACCATTCACACTTCCTTCAGAAAATGTAACCTTAACATATCATTGTGTGTGGTTGCTAACACGGGCAACAAAAGCAGCAAACAAAAGTCATGAGGCATGAGATACTGAATAAGGCTTAGGTCAGCACTTACATTAAAAGACCTTTATGCGCAACAGGTTTTGTACGTTATAACTGACATGCAAAACTCAAGAGGGATGTCATGAGTAACTGCCAGTGATGATTTAAAAATGTTCAAGGCGAGTATTTACTACAGCATGTATCCAACCCTCACACAAAACATTCTGTGTGCGCGCATGGTCTTTATGAGGGCCTGTTATACAATAACTTCAGTAAGAGGAAGAAGCCAATTCAATGAACTTTTTATGCGTTGTATTTTCCTGGTGATGTTAAACTGGCTTTGGAGTCACTGGAAAGTATTTTGGACCACATAAAACCAAAAACACAACTTTACGTAAAGAGGTTGCACTTTTGGCAGGCCTGTTTGGAAAATTAACACATTAATTGATTTTTAAGTGCTTGCAACTTAAAAAAAGTTTTTTGACTTAAATAAGGGTCATTATTTCTAGCTGAAAGTGATGTCATAGAGATGTCACAATGACGTTCTCACACATTCTATCAAAGAAACTACAAAACACCAGTGTCCTACTGATTATTGACTGCATTGCGTATTATATTCTATGTTGGATGCATTCACTGGTGACTTATTGCCGAGCTGGTAGATTGCTTTTGCATACAGCTTTGGAAACATTATAATTTCAACACACATGATGTTCATTTAGCTTTTTGCAAAACTGACCTCTGAACAGCGTGGGGTTGTGTGAGATGTGTTTAATATTAATTGAAACAGGAAATGAATGAGGCTTGGGTGGCACAATGGTTCTAACTGAAACTAACTGTCCTTAGGCTTTAGATCATTTTTTTCCCCTTGGTGAGCAACAACACTCCATTATACTAAATATACAAGAGAACTTGTCCATGATCTGCAAATCCTTGTAGCAAATATCTGATGGAGACCTAAAGGGACAGTTCACCCAAAAATAAAAATTCTGTCATCATTTACTTGCCCTCAAGTTCTAAATCTGTATACATTTCTTTGTTCTGGTGAACACAGAGAAAGATATTTAGAAGAATGCTTGTAACCAAACAGTTAGTAGAAAATAATACAATAGTGTAGTCAAAATTGGCCCAGAGCTGTTTGCTTTTCTACATTCTTCAAAATATCTTCTTTTGTGTTCAACAGAACAAAGTCATTTACAAAGCAATTTTCCTATGGTGAATTGGGTGAACTGTTCCTTTTAAATTGTATGAGATAAGCAATTTTTTTGCATTAAAAAAAGCTCCTTTCTAAATATTACTTGTTATTTGCCCAGTGGTTCTTAAAAGATTAAAGATCAGAAAGAGTAAATAAGAAATTTATTGTAGCAACCCATGCGTGCACTTTATGTTTAATATGTTGCTAAGGAAATGACATAAATCGGTATATGTGGCATGTGTCTGTGCGCAGATACTCAAGTCACGTGTAGACAGGATGTGGCAAAGATATTGCACAGGAAATGCAACACATGATGCGTTGCCAGGTTAAGAGACTGTACAAGCAACTGTTCTTTCCAGAGACAAAAAATCCCTCTTTGTCCTATTTGAAGGGGGGTCACAGGAGATTGTTTGCATAGCGTTTCAAGATAAATTCAATCGTTTATTTTCCTTCAAAAAAAAGTTCCCGCTATAAAACCGGCCCAGTCGACTGTATGCCAAAATCATTATCAGTTTGCTAAAATGAACATGTGTAAATATATGAAATACACGGGGTCTGTTAGCTTCAGAGGTGTTGAAAAGTGCCCCAGCCAAGCTTGAGAAAAATAATCCAAAACGCTTTCCAAACCAACTATCCAAGCAGCTCACTCTTTCCATCCATCCACACGCACACACACGGTGAGTTCAGCGCTTCAAGCTTATTGCCTGATTGAGACAATATTCCTTCTATCTGCAGGGTTTAATATGACTTTGTCCGTTGCAGCAGGTGAGCAAATAATGGTCTCGTATCAAGTGGACATATTCCAAACAAGCATCTATACCCTTAGCGTTTCACGTTGATTGAGAATCGACCGATTGCTGTTTGCCAAATTGCCGTAATGATGTGTTTTTCTGGTGTAACATTGGAATTATGGGTGTTGATTGTTGATTGATTTGCATACACTACTCAAGCTGCTATTCAAACAAAAGTATTGGCAGCTGAACTACTGTACTCCAACCTACTCCCTGGCAATATTCAAAAATTGTTTTCTAATAGAGAAGATATCATTTTAAGGGGGAAGGTAACTTCAAACATCTTTGTGTCCGTACTAATTTTAAAAGTTTTTGTATTTCTGTATGTGGAGTGAAGATGTGGAATATATTAAGTCCAGTCATCAAGCAGTGCTAGTTTAAAAGCAGTACAAAAATATGTTTTTTACAAAGTACAGGGAGGAAGAAGCGTTTTGACTAGGTGTTTTCACCAACTAGTTATTTTTTAATGTATTGTCGTTGTTTGTTTTGTTTTTTGTGACTGTTTGTTTTGTTTAGTTTTTGACAATATTCATCTTTACAATGGATATAAATGTAACTATGCAGGTTTTTGAGTTATGGGGATAAAAACAAATATATGCAGCAAATTGACATTCATTTATTAATATAGGTTTATGGTGACAGAATTACAAAGATAATATGATGATCGTAAATGAGTAGTGGAGAAGGGGGTAGGAACATATAAGCTGTTGCTTCTTCCTACTCCTTTCGGATATGTAGGCCTACATGTTAAGATTATTTTGTTTTGTTATTGTTTTGTTTATTAGCTAAAATATTATTTTTACATGTTCGAAATAATGTTTTTCATTCATTAATTCATTCACTCACTCACTCACTCACTCTCTGCACCCACATTTACACACATGCATTTCACGGCCTCGGGCTGTGACAGGTGCGACGATATCAGTTATTGAACATTGCTCTTTCCCTCCAGCTTTCCAACCCGGTTTCTCTCTCTCTCTCATCTATCTCTATCTTAGAGTAGAGTAGAGCAAAGGTGTTCTATAAAATAATTGCTTTAACGTTGAGTCTATGTTAAATTGGTTGTTCCAAACATTGATTTAACATTAAATTAGTTATTATTGGCTTATGTTTATGGTCAATTTGGGTTTGTAAAACATAATCAACCTTTTTTCTCTCTGATTTTAAGGGTTAGTTTCTTATTAAGAACATAAAACGTGGTTTAAATATAACATTTCTAGCACTTACACTACATACTACCAATTAGTTTTCTCCCAAACTTTAGCTAAAATGCCATTTAGACACAACCAGTTAATATATTTGATATATTTCTGTAACTGAAGAGTTTATTTCATCGCTGTCGTTCTAAAAGCTTGTATGCCCAAATTTGCTGTTTTTCAGGAAATGGAAAAAACACGGTACTTTTTAATTGATTAAATACTGTGTTGTCAATGCTGACAAGCACTTTTTAAACTTTTTATTGGTTAGATATTTGCAAAACCCAGCGACAAATATAAAGTGTGACTTGTAATAATGATTCATTGCAAGAAGTAAAAATCCCAAAATATGGTGATTCGAGGTTGCAGTATTTTTATTTTTTTTAGTTATTATTACTTAATCAAAACAATTTAATTGATTGGAATGCACAATAAAAAACTTTTTTTTTCTTCAGTTGTTTCTCTTCCTCAGTTTTGTCACTGACAGGTGTGGCAAAAAGCTCCGTTTGGAGCAGGAGTATGTTGCTTCTGCTGATAGCTGAGATTAAAACTAGAGCACAACGGACAGCTGCACTTCAGCTAAACCCCGACAGGATCGGTGAAGTGTGCTTGGGTTAGAAATAAGCTTTCACCTGCTAACTAAAAGCAAGAAACACTTAAATGTACATTAAGGCCGGCTTGTGCGCCAACAGGGCTGTTAAGACTGTGTGTGTAAACACTCGGGTCAAATATCTGCAGCCAGGATATGAAGACCGTTGTTAGGCATTCAAATAGAAAGCTAATCTAAATTACACTCCATCCTGAAAATCAACCACATAGTTTGTTCCTCATTTTCAACCGTTGTATACTCACTGACGGACAGAATGTCGCCGATACGGGTTATCGTCACAGACATCAGTTTTCCAGTGGACGCCATCTGCCCACCATTACAATCATTTTTCATCTCATCCTGTGACTAATGTTTGTTTGCTGCTGGTAAATCAGCGCGCACCTGGTAAAATGATTATATTGATCTCGAGTGTAATTGCGAAGTGTATTTCCATGACAGCTTATATGAGACAGGAGAACCATCTGACCAGAAGTTACATAATATGTGGCAAATATGTGTCAGTGCTACACAGGAAAATAGAATTTCACCATTTCTCAAGCTTTTTATAGTGTCCCAAAAGAAGTAGGAGGAAGGAATACAGGTTGTTGCAGGAAATAGCCTAAGGGAGGGGTTTTGCCAAAACCAACACTTAGATGTCACTGAATTTCAGTTTAAATTTAACATTCTCACATGACATGCACAAGCACGCAGTATCTGACACATCAGGACCGTCACTGTCCTTTTTTAAGGTTAAAATGAATTAGCTTTTACTTTAGGTCAGTTTTTTATTTACTATTTAAAAAATTTAAATGTGAAAATGTAATAGTATTTGATATACATTTTAAGTATTTTAATTAATAAAGTTATTTTGACGACATCTAGTCCTGTGTCAGCCACCGTAGTGCTTTGAAGGGGAGGGGCGAGCGGTGGAGTGAGCCGTTCGTTGCAATTCACAACCTCACCACTAGATGCCGCTAAATTTCACACACTAGACCTGTAACCTGTAAAATTATTTCAAAAAGTCCCTGTATACCGTCTGGTCTTATTAGGGGTCTATTGTTTCTCTCAGTGAGATGTTTTGTATAAATGAGATTCGTATTTAAAAGTGTTTAAAAGTAACATCTCATTTTAGGAAGAGCATTACTAGAAACAGTGAATCTGTGGCCACTGTCTGAGTCACAAATCTCATTTATACAAAACAGTGTGTGTAAATGTCTTTGTGCCTTGTAAACATTGACATCTATACCATGTAAAAGAAATGAATTAGAAGTAGATTTCAAGTTCAAGGAAATGTGCACGTTAAAGAAAAGATACTTAGTGTGGTCTTGTTTAATGGTAAATGTATTTAAAAGTGTTTAAAAGTAACTTTGTTGTCCTAGCATTGTTCAAAAACACCGGCATATGGAACATACTGTCCAGACAGATTCCACTAAATGATTGTTGTTGCTGTAAGTGTGTGTGTTTTTGCAGGTCTCTTTTGTAACACTGGTCCAGGGTTGAGAGTGTTTATCAGGGGAGGCCGAGGATGTTGATTCATCAGGGTTTTCCAAGAGGCCAATCCAAAAGGAAGAGATTTAAAAAGGATGGAACTTGGAGATACTGTACAGCATTCCCGCGTGTTTCCCGGTCTAAATTCCAGATAGAGTAGGTCACACATGACCAGCTCCATCTGCCTCCAATCACACAGTTTCTCTCTCTCTTACAGGACCATCACTGCTGCTCTTAATGATACTTCAATCAGCCAACAACATAACAGATCACAAACGTTTTCATCTGTCATGTGTTAATAAGTATCAAGAATTAAATATGAATAGATACCTGAATAGGAAATATTGTAATGGTGAGGGATTTATTTGACTTGGCCAATGGACATCCGTCAGATACAACCATAGCAACTCTCAGAACACTTTAACAATTTTATTGCAACGCTTTGGCAATGACACATATCACCCTTGAAGCATGGTCTATTTTTGCACATGCAAGCATATTTCTGGACTTGTTTAAATTTGTTAGGCTAGCATGAAGTCTGTATATTTGACACTTGGATCAATAAAAGAGTAATATAAATGAGAGAAAAGCAACTCCCAGGCAAAAATGATGGTGCTCAATTCCGAAATCTCAGAAAAACCCAGGTGACCTTGCAAAGGGACACTTTTAGACATGGCATAATACCACAAGGGGACCCCCCTTTGGGTGCATACAACAACCCCTATGGGGATGTCCCATATACATGACTTATATTACGTCTGCTCTGAGTTCAACAAAGCAAAGAAAAAGGTCATGTAAGAAATCAAAGTGATATTTACTAATATCAGTGACATCAGACACACACCTTATCAAATACTGTACTGTTTCCATTGAATTAAAAGTCCAAAAAATCCCCATATTGATTGAATATGTGGGATATCAAAAGCGTGAATGACAATGCTGATATTAAGAGGTAACAGTGATGATAATGAAAGGTGAAAAGACAGATTGACGTATGCAAGTGGCAACCGTCACGGTGTAGCCACGTAGGTGTTCATGGAGCAAGAGGAAGTTCTGTGGTTTCTTATTGGCTGCCATATGTTTTTCCGTTTGCTATAAAGATCTTCATGATATCTGCACCCAATCAGATTCAGACATGGAACAGACTGTTCATATTAATTTAGGAGTGTTTAGTTACTTTAAACAAAAGTGACATAATATAATTTATATTTAATTATATTAAACATACTTGAAGTCAAATGAAGTCTTGCTGACCTGTAGAATGTTTCTAAGTATACGTTCAGAGATTTTGAGTGTTGTTTTGCTTTAACAAAATAAAACTATGTGCTTGCCTGTGAAGAATTCGACACCAAGATGCAAAAGTGTTTGGGTTGGTTGCACGAGCATTGCAATGCCATTGCTAAAAAGTTCTGTGTTGCTAAAACGTTACATTTTGACGTTACATATGATTACATACATTAATGTCGCACGAACACTGCAGTTAAATACAGACATTTAAAAGGTTTGGGGTTATAAAAAGCAGCCCTAATACATTTTGTCATTCAGTAAGAGTTTAATAACACGTTAAAACAAGAGTCTGTCTGTCTGTTTGAAACACAGAAGGACCGCAGCCTTCTCCCACTTTTTCTTCCACTATTAAAATCCACTTGGCTATAACATCCCTGAGTGAATTCAGGAAACTTTGAGACAGTATTGCTGTTGTGCTGCCTATGAGCTGTACCATGAAGAAACAACAAAGTGAAGTTGTAAAACTATTTGGGTCAATATAAGTGAGTCATACAAGTTGTCGGTCCTGCATTTGGATCAGAATTAGACACGGTGAAGGTGTTGGCTGAGTTCTTGTGTCCCGCTCAGAACTTGGTGATCTTAGCTGGAGCTTCCTGACTGTTTTCCTGTTCAACTCTGGGAATGCAAACAACGTGCACCCCCACCCCTTTACTTCGTTCCCTCATTTAGAAGTCCATAGTGACACCCAGTGTCAAAAATTAGATATCATATAATTTGTTTTAAAGGGACAGTTTGCCCCCCCCAACAAATATGTCATCATTAAGTTGTTCCAAACCTGTATAAACTACTTTGTTCTGATGAACACAAAGGAAGATATTTGGAAGAATGTTAGCAATTTTCAGTTCTGGGACATCATTGACTGACTAGTAGGAAATATAATTTAGGTTTGTAGCACAAATGGCTTTGAAAACCTTCAAGCTCCATTAACAAATGCAGGCAATTGGAACGGTGGATAGTAGTCCATCTATACATCTTGGTTCATTACATATTTTATTTGTTCTCTATGGAAGGGGGTCTTTGTTCAATTACAGAGACATACTCTTGAGTCCTGTGGGAATACTGTGAGATCAGACTGAAATCTCACACGGTTGGACAACCATTTGTTTCAAAGAGCTTTGTGTGTGTGTGTGTGTGTGCGTGTGCGTGTGCGTGTGTGTGTGTGTGTGTGTGTGTGTGTGTGTGTGTGTGTGTGTCCGTATGAGTGAGTGAGTGGGTTTTTTGCCAGCCTGGAGAATGTGAGAGTGGGCACAATCAATAAAAGGTCCTTCTGAGTCCAGAAACACAGAGGGACAATATTCCTTGTGTGAGAGACAGAAAACAGGCACCGTGATAATCAAGAAGACTTGTACTGAAATCCCTTACAAAGGAAAAGTAGCCGATTATTTAAATGTGGAACTTGAAGAGCTCGGAGTTGTGACGTATTTAAGAAATGTTAGAACAAGCAATCTGGGAAACAGGCCTTCTCTCGAACAATGTGCAGTATTGTTAAGAAGCCGTATATTCATTTCTACATTTTAGGGGGGAAACAGTTGATCTGTGTTCTCTTGGTTTCATTCAGCTTACGTCAGAAATAATTTCTGACTGTACTGTATTAGTACAATAATGGAAGTTACATGTACTAGGCTACTATGTGTAAGATTGGTCTATAATGATAAACTCAAAACAGCTTTTAACAAAGATCAATAAACAATCAGAAGTCGCTTTGGATAAAAGCGTCTGCTAAATGACTAAATGTAAATGTAAAGACAACATGAGATTCTGTGACAAAACTATTGAGTGACCACATGAAACCTACTGTATAGAATACAGAAGGTAAGGGCGATCAGAGACTGCCCTCTTGTGGTTGAACTTGAACACAGCGTTAATTCTTAAACATTCTTAAAGGTGTAGTTCACCCAAAAATGAAAATAAATTCATAAATTAGAACAACATATATATATTTTTATTTTATTAGAAATATCATTAGTTCACAGAATGAAACAAAAATGATAATTTTACCAAAATGCATACCTATAAATGGCAAATTCAGAAAAACTGATTTTTAATAGTCTCTTAATTTTTACGCAGCTGGACAATTCCGTGAAAATGTCAACGTTACCATGAAAAAAATAAAGGTTTTACCAACGGTTTTTACTTTGGTAACAGCACAGATATTAACATTAGGTGGTTCAAATACCCATGTGAGATCTCTGTTCAAATTTGTAAAGTATTTGTTTTATTTTTAGTGCATGATTTTTAATACATGATAGTCAGGTAAGTGCCATTTTCAGGATTGTCACATCCATAACGCTACATATTCCTTATAAATGGACACATGAAAATTAAAATAAAATAACTATTTTATGTTCTATAAAGAGGCATCCCTTCTCCATTAATTGAGTATTATTGCTTTAGGATTGTGCATTTTATTTCACAGAAATCCTACAAAGTTTGTCGTCTCCCAAAAAACGCGTCCTTTTTTTGTCACATCCATAACGCATGTTTATTTCCCTTTTTTTAAATAGAGTCTAAACATAAGAAAATGTCAGTCTATGAACAAATTTTCTATCAACAAGGGTTTAGTAAAATATAAACAGAGGGTTCAATATATTTGTAACAAATTCATTCTCTGAGCATTTTATGTCACGTCCATAACGCAAAATGTCACGTCCATAACGTTGGAATTGCCCAGCTGTATATATTATAGCCTAAATATAGACCGTTAGACTTGGCTCCACTTTTCCTGCAGTTTAATATAGATTGGTTTAAGCCAGCAGGAATTTTCCAGGTGCTAAAAACCGATATTGTTTCATCAGGGCACATCAGGGGGTCTAATATGGTTATGAATTCACAGCAATGCCGCTAAACCATGTGCTAAATGTCCACACGAATCGAGTGTCAAAGCCTACAGAAAGAGATCCCTCTCGTATGAGAGGTGTGTGCGACTAAGTATGCAGAACAGCATGTGCTTCTCCACATTTTAAGCTGTCGTTTACTTGAGCACACACTAAATATCACAAACTACATTGGTCTGATCCAAACAGTGGCATTACTAAAGCCGCCAGCAGAGGGCGTGGGAGCTCTATAATGGGGGGAAAGTAGCTATACAGTAGGTATAAATCACGAAGTAATGCCCCCTTATAAAAGAACCAGTTAATAGAAATGATTGAGAACATGATATTGAGAAATGATTGAGAACAAGAACTCTCTGGGAAAGGTAATTAGATAAATACGTTTACATTTGGACCAAATACAGTAGGCCTATCTCACTATAATTGTAAACCATAAGTAAAAGCTTTAATTTCATAAAACATCATTTATATGAATATTTTACCCTTCAGTCAACACAACCATCTTTGCCCAAACCTGTCTGTGGTGTTTATGTCATCTTCCGTAGGTACCCCCATGTGCACCGATAGTGTCATCAGCCAAAACTGGAATTCACAGTGGACTTCAGAGCCGAGATTCGGTATCTTGTGGTCTCCCAGCGAACCGTGCTATAATTTATGCAGCCTATATTTAAATATGGCCTCCTATCTATTCACTGGAGTGCCAGGAGTGGAACTGGATAAGGTAAATGGTGACTTAAGCCTACCAGTGGAATGACAGAACTCTAGAAAGCACAGTACTCCTGGTTCTGATATTCCAACATAATGATCCTCATAACAGCTGGTCCAGACAACACAGCACTATAAACATAATCACGTTACTATTAACAAATATGCTTTACCAGTTTTTTTAACGGTGCACTGGATCTTTTTTCTTAATTTTTAGCATATGTTTAAATCACATATAATCACAGAGACAAAGAATCAGGTCATAAAAAGGCTAAATTACTTTAAACAGGCCAGAGCTGCCTCATAGGGGCCGCCATGTTGAAAACCCATCTTTGCAAAGTAACGTTACCCTTATAAAAAATAAGTACGTTCATTTTAATAAGTAGGCTATACTTAAGTATTTGTAAGCATTTTTATGTAGTAAGTATACTAATATTAATGTAGTAGTAGTATACTTGTAAGTGTACTACACTGTAAAATGCAATTTTACTGTTTTACAGATTTTTCATGTATAATGTAAAAAAACTGTAATTTTACATTAGATTTTTCACATAAAAAACATTTACAAGAAAAACATATAAAAAACGTTTCTTTTTACGTAAAATTACAGGATTTTTTTACAGTGTATTTTAACACTTCTTGGGAATAAATTGGCCCACTTTTTAGTTTACATACAGTATGCATTACTTTAAGTGTAACAGTAGTAAAATTTGAGTACAGAACTAGTTTGGAATGATGTTTACCGCAACTGTAATATAAGTCAACTTATAGGTAGGCTATACTGATAGTTTTCTTGTTCAGTATACTAGCACAAGTGTAATTGTACTACACGTTGAAGTATATTTTCAATGAACTAAGTGAAAGTAGTAAAGAGTTTTAGAAGTATTCAAAAGGTTACTCACTCAGAAGAGTAAACACAACTACAAGCCAAGTATACTAATAGTAGAACACTTGTGATCGAGGTATACTAAAAGTACAATTGAGTACAAGAACTATCAAAAGTGTCCTTTAACCGCAACATATGTCCTTTTTATAAGACTGAAACAAAGCTAATGCGATCAAGTTATTGATTTACACTTGATAGCTACAGCTTGGTGTTAAAAAAGCAGCTGTCAGGAATTGGGTAATCCTTTTGAGGGTTGTGCTCAGAGTCAATACCCTCAAGGTCAAGATCCAGCCAAGTCAAGAATCTGTGGCTTAACACATTTACGTATCATTACATAATCTCTACACTAAACTACAGCTCAATCAAGACAACAGACATGCTGTTCAGGTGATAAGATATATATAAACGCTTGGTTTGCTTTAAAAGCCGAGTTGCACTCGAAGCTCATGCTGCTGCGTGCAGGGGCTCAAGATGCAGTTATAGACTGCAGACAGGGGGCGCTATTGCATTTGGGCAACCATGAAGCAAACAGTTGTACGTAAATCACTTTGATGCAGCAACAGGTGCCTGACTCTGAACCCAGCAACAGTGTGACTGTTTGTGTTGTATACGTGTATAATGACCAGTACGTCGTTTTTCATAATACATATGTGGTGGTGAGGAATGGTAACCTGAGCTTATGACCTTCTCCCTTTGAAGTAGCCTACATTTGTGTTTCTCCTTGTGCCGAATGGAAGACAATGAGTTAGGAAACAAGATGCTGTTGCAGAAAGCTTATGAAGAAGATTGTGGTGGGCTAAGCAACATTACACAAAGCACATTTCACTCATACGTAACAGTCCTTAATGGAGAAAATCACTTCCTATGGGAAGACTTGAATCTTAAATAACATTCGTATGTCACGACTGCTTTGTCTTGTCCTTCTATCGATTTAGGCAGGGTAGACACCACAGTAACAGTTACTGGATGACTGTATACTGTCCCCCACAGCCTTGAGATTGAGCCAAAATAGCATGCCATACATACAGTATGTATTTATACTACGCACTCTGGCATCTAAGGATGATGCTAAAGTGAAGGAAGGTGTTAAAAAGTTTCACACCTGAAGAAATGCAGTGCAGTGCTTTTGACAAATAGCTTGACAAAGAGCTTGAAAATAATGTGCACTCCCATGTTCACCGTGTTGAACAAGCCTGTTATCACCCACTTCTGGCTGCAGAATATATTAATCCTGGTTTAACTGTATTAAGCATACTTTTGATTTTATTTGTAGTACAACCAATGTAACTGCAAATTTACTATAGTAGATATCTAGTTTAACCATGGCATTTGCAGTTAAACTATGGTAACACAACTGGCATATTCAATCTGTCAAAAACATCACTTTTACTATAATAACCATGGTTAACTTTCCTAAGAGATGATCGAATTACAAATATTTTAGCAAAATATGTATTTCTATCGTGGGATTAGATAAATAAATAAAATAAACGAACTTCTGCATAATGCTATATGAGAAAGATCAAAGTCCTCAATTCTACATCGCAGTGTATTATACATTTGTTTCTGACTATGTGCAATCACCTTGGATCGAACCCATGACCTTGGTATTGCTAGTGCCATGCTCCAACCACTGAGCCACAGGAAAGCTAACCAAGCTAAACATAACAGGCCTACAGAATCATATAGAATAAAACAAAGAAAAACA
The DNA here is from genome assembly GCF_024868665.1 of Triplophysa rosa. Taxonomy (NCBI): domain Eukaryota; kingdom Metazoa; phylum Chordata; class Actinopteri; order Cypriniformes; family Nemacheilidae; genus Triplophysa; species Triplophysa rosa. Next base: position 6,003,319 of record NC_079910.1, read on the forward strand.
TTAAATACACAAATAGCCTGAAAGAAATCTAGTCAATTACGGTGGTTTCATGTTTGCATTTTGTCAAACTGTGCATTTTATGACGGGTCTACTGTAGGGTTGCACATTGTACCGGTGCTACGGTAGCATCGCGATGCTAAAGCTTCAAAATACCCGCAATGCCTCTCTATTTTTGAAACTGTGGTATCGTAGTACCGTAGGTAATGTTGCATATGCGCATTAATATTCATTTGAACACTAACATCTGCCTTTTTGCGGTGTTTAATGAATGTGACTTGGACGATATAATGATTCAAATGAGCGTTTTGAACGAGTTGGTTAAATGATTCACTAACTCAGTGGAAAATTGACGCCACCTACTGGCCGTCTTAGTTCTGCATTTAAGATAAGCCTAATATTTCCCTTTATAAAGACTGCTGTATCAATTAAATTTGTCCCACATTTGAATTAGTTCCCACGTGAAAAATGATCTAGTGTACTTTAGTATTTACTACAGTAAACTACTAAAACTCATAGACACTAGTGTTTTTGAGTCTTACCATGGTAAATATTTAAGTATACTACAGTATTTGCTACAATTTATAAAATTACTACAGTTAATACAACAACATATTCTAGTGCAACGTATAATACAGTTTACTACAGTAAATACAAAATGTTTCATCTAAATCTGTGTTTTTTGTATAGATTTGAATTATGAACATGGCACAGCATCGTGATACTACTTGGTATCGAGATACTTCAGCTGGTATAGTATCGTAAGACATGTTTATGGCACCGTGACAACCCTAGTCTACTGCCATCAGCTTGTTTATTATGTCACGTCCGGTTTTTAGCTATTTTATATTTGCACGTTAAAACGTTTCTTCCATCTTTTTTTCTCGTCATCGCACCTGTTTCGATCTCATATCTACCTCCGTTGCAGCACGTTGTTTTTGTCTTCGTCTACAGACCACTTCCTCGCCGTCTTTTTCCTATCCCACCCCTATCAACAAACTCAGCTCTCACGGTATCAACAACAGCAGGTGTAAAATAATTGGCGCTGTAACTGTCCCTCAGCGCTCTTTACAGCTCTCATCTGTTCGTAAAAGGTTTATTTAAAAAGTAATTAAGCTCGTGATCCGGCGTATGGCGAGATGTAAATGGATGTAGTAATGGAAAACCGTCGCGTCATTTATCAACGACAGTCGCTGACGAGCTGCCTTCTGCTGTATTCGGCTGGGCTTCCCCATATGGCAGCGCGCGCGGGAGGGATTCCTACTACGTAAGCCGTTTATGGCGTCATTGGCCCAGCTTCCTGGTTTTGGTCTCAGACAGTCACACACATCCTTTCTTTTCTCCAACCGCACAGTCAATAGAGGAACTGTTCTGCTTTGTGAGGTTGATGGGCTCCCGATCTGGGCATCGCATCGCATCGCAGGTGGAACAACGTAGGAGAGTCCGTGGCTAAATTGAGAAATGACGGGCACTTCATCAAAAAGACTTTGATCATGAGGATGCTCGATAAGATGGCGTCTGGTTATTACAGCGAATGGAGAGGGTAAAATCAATTCTGGTTATGCGGACTGCGAGGTGGATATTGGTAAAAACGCTGCGATATCGGGAAATGCCGATTTAACGTTAGGGGGAAATGATCTCTCTAAAGTGCCTCTCACGTGACATTTCTGGATTTCAGACCAGATGGGAAAATAAAGCAAATGAATTAATTTGAATAATTTCCCAGTTAAAAGCACATTAAAATAGGTCTTGTTTTCTTTTTGCAAAATAATAATATTCTTATATAATACAATTCTTTCAATTTCAGGTTATAGGCTAATAGACATTCGCAAAATGTCCGGGTCACTGCAAGGAAGATGGGAGGACATTATGGACTTTTCTATAATGTTTCTTCTGTGAAACATCTAACTACATTACAAGAGAAAATGTTACACGTACAGCCCTATGCAAACCAAACACTTACCAAACATTCTGTGTTTTATCACCAGAAGGAGAGTAAGCAATGCTTCTTACTAAAGTTCCGGGTCCCAAAAACCATGTTGGCCTGCTGGATGTGTCTTGTTTACTTAACTTGCACTTGAATCAATCTGAAAAGCAAAAGTAGGTCACTTTCAAATAATGCTTAGAAAGCCAAGCAGGTAGGACGATAGGCCTACATAACCTAGTAAGTAGAGTAAACAGTCTGTCTTGGGACGAATGTATTATGTGAGAAATAAATGATATGGACACAGCTTCTATCATCACCTTGTAGCTCACTTAGCAAGCACATCAGGCATGTCTGGATCAAGACATGCACTTTAAAATAGCACTAGTAACAACTTCTCACCTACAGAAGTGCGTGGTATTTTGTTGAGTTGTATTTGAAAGGTGGCTACATTCATTTACATAGTAACAAAAGTCGGCACCCAAGAGCTCCAAAAATATATCAAAAATACTTTATTATTTAAAAGACTTCCGCATGGCTCGTGACGTCTCGAGCACACAGCTCTTCATCAGACAATTCAACAACAATGATGAACCCCAATTTATACCTCCAGGTGTACAAGGATCACAAGACATCCAAATATTTTTTTTAAATAAAATACAATTATAATTGTAAAATAACAATGCACCAATATACTGTATAAACACATGCAAAAGTCTAAACCATAATCCAATTAAATTATAAATTATGCACCTGCAAACATACAAAAGAAAAAATATATATATTATTAACAATTTTTGAGACCAAAACCTTTGAAAAAGTGTACGTTCATTTAAACAATGAACACAGAGACGAGTTTTGCATTTTGTCAGGAGTCCAGCTCAATTTAAACTCAGTTAGATCAATGTTTTTGTCTTTTTGGTTTTTGTCTAAAAATTGTATTCGGTCTTTGTTTAAAATGAAATTTTATTGGCATTTACTTGTAAAGTTGCCAAATTTAATTCCAAGCTGGAAGGAAAATACTAAGCCTGAGAATCACCAAGTGGCACAAATGTGAGATTTACTGGCATTGCCAGTATTGTAGTATAATAGCGTTCACGTCCGTTTTCTTTACACTCTTGTTTTGACAAGTTCAGGTTATGCAGGTGTAGCCCTACCCTCCTTGTGGGTTCTTTGTGGCTGTCTGAGGAGGAAGGGGATTTATGCAATAGCATACATTTAAGAATTTAAGAAAACTAATATTATTTTAAAACATGTCTTAACATATAATGCATGTTGACTACAGAGTTTATCAATGCCACTTCAGACTTAAATTCACGTTCATTGCTGTACCACACTAGACAAAAAACTCCTAAAGTTTATTACTTCATGTCAAATGTCAACACAATTTAGAAACGAATCCTTATAAAACGTTTGTGTGCGTTTTATCACTCTTTTTATATCGTATTTGTGTCTTCACACTATTTTTAACCGAAATTCAACAGGTTGCGCAGCAGTACGCAACTATAATTAGAACAACAATCGTGCGGATTGTTTGCGTCAATGGAATCCCGTCCGTGCGTCATGTCTTTTGACTTCGAGCGCTCTGATTGGCCGGCGTCCGGAAAGATTTGCCAAGGATCTCCGCCCCTGCATGACCATATTTGCTCGTGGAACGCCTCGAGAGGATGCACCTCTGACGTCACGGCACATTAAAGTAGTCTGTATATATCTGCTCGCTTTCAGAAATTTGAGAAAACCGTCTTGTCGTGGCAGGGGGACGTTATACATGGTTATCAATCTCTTGGATTACGGACACTTTTAAGTCCACTACCACAATACATTACCAGGTATGTCGTTAAGTTAGCTTTTAACAATTAGCCTACTCCTATGTCTCTTCTTATGCTTCTTCAAAACCGTATACGACCAGCAAATTCATTTACAGCAGTCCAAAAGAAACTTGAAGACTATATAGTGTTTATTAGTAAGTGAATCCATTTCGTGTGTTTTGTACCTTTGTAGTACTATCTGGAGGCGCGCGAGGTATTCTGAAACATAACGCGTTTCCAGCACAGTTAAAAGCACACCATAATTTGTTAGTCTCCCGAAATACATAATTTAAAACGTTAATAGTTTAAACTTACATGTGCATGTTAAACTGTACGAAGTGAAGCAGTAGTTAAAGACTAAGAGAGGGGCGTGTGTGTGTGAGTTTCAGTGGAGCGCTTCTGCACGCGCTGCAACAGGTGCGCGCAGACGTCTGTAATCGCAGCCGAGTTTTATCTGCACACATTCTCATTTATAAAGACTGTGTTGTGTTATTTTATTATTTATTGCTCATATTGCAATTGTCGATGTCACATATGTCGATATATGGGGGTATCAAATGAGCGCTTTTGTCGGTATGTGAGTTCAGGGGTGCCATGTTCTCACCTTGTTTGGGTGGAAGGTCACAAAACTCTGACGAAGTGCTGAAACACAATTGTAAGTTTTGCAGAGTGAGTTAAAGTAAAGTTGCTTGCTTCAGAATAGTCGTGTAGATGTAATATTGACATTAATTTTAAATCATTTTATTGCCTGTAGATATGAACTATATGTATAGGGGAGAAGGTGTTATAAGGTGCAAGTTATGAATAATGTTCCTCGCTGCCCTTAGTCTGATAGTCTTTCTAGATTTTTTATGGAGTCTTATGGAACATTATGAGATAAGTCAAATTTTGGTCTATCTAAAGAAGTCTCACACGTACCTTTCGATTCTGTCTGACCTGTGTTTTCGCACACGAAAACATCACACACCCTTTCAGACAGGCGACCCACGTGTCACGTTCGCTGACGTTCTTCTGGTTTTGGAAACAACATAAGCACAGCTGCCCTTTCTGGCCAGACTGCTCTCCATGTTTTTCTCAGAAATTTCAAGGGATTTCAGAGAGCCGCCTTTATCGAGTAACACTGACTCTTTGACCTGTAACTAAGATCTGAGATGCAGTCTCAGCGTTCGATTCTCGAGGAATGTGATGGTATAGTTTGGGCGTGCTTTTTTCCTTCATGTACGTTTATTCTTTAGATGTTTCTGCGACAATATCTACGGTTTTAAAGTAGATGTTGTGGTTTTGTTCTGCAGAAATGACCTGTGTTCAAAGTCAACATGGAGTCCAGACCTATGAGAGCTCCCTCTTCAGCTCAGAGTTTTTGAATCCTGACTTCACCTCCAGGTTGGCCATGGATGTGACTGACCAGCGGGAACAGCACTCTGCTCCCTCCTTGCCGAGCATCACCTCTCTGGTCGGAAGCTACATTGGCGAGTTTGACACCTACTCCTGCCAGATTGCCGCCGGTGCTGCTTCGACCTGCGCAGGTGCCACCCCTGGGCAGGATTCGTTCAAGCTGGATGATCTCCAGGTGTACGGCTGCTACCCAGGCACGTTCGCTTTCAGTTACCTGGATGAGACGTTGTCTTCTTCGGGTGGGTCAAACTGCTTTGGAAGTCCAGCCTCTGCACCGTCTCCTTCAACTCCTGGGTATCAGCCCATGCCGACCTGGGACAGTGCCTACGGTCCTTGTTCCCCAGACGACGGCTGCTGGGCTTCAGAGAAGAGTCCTTTGACCCCGGCTGGATCGTTTTTCCCTTTTGGGCATGTCACAGCTGATGAGCTTTCTCCCCTGAGCCAGTTGCAGCCTCAGCTTTCGGATCAGGACCCTTTCTCACATAACCAGCAGCATGGTTCTCCTCTTCCATTCAGTCCGCTTGGCCTGGAACAGGGAAGCCGTGATGGGTCAGCATTGATGGATGGACACCTTTCTCCTAAAGTGAGGAGTCCCACAGGAAATGAGGGACGCTGTGCAGTTTGTGGAGACAATGCGTCTTGTCAGCATTACGGGGTGCGCACCTGTGAAGGGTGCAAGGGCTTTTTCAAGGTGAGCATACAAACGTTCAGATTCATTATCTGTAATATCATGTAATTAATTTTTTTATTTAAAAATAATCAAATAAAATATATTTTTAATATGTTTTTGTATTCCATTTTATAACAGTATTTCAATGCATTTTTGTTATTATTGTTCATGTTATTATCTTAAATAATTGTATGCTGATTAGATTTGGTTAGCTTTAATTGAAATTTTAACTTAAAGTTTCCTTTATGATTTATAGCGCACAGTACAGAAAAATGCCAAGTACGTTTGCCTTGCCAACAAAGACTGTCCGGTGGACAAAAGGCGGCGAAACCGGTGCCAGTTTTGCCGTTTTCAGAAGTGCCTAGCTGTGGGAATGGTGAAAGAAGGTAACACACATATAAAAATTGATGTCATAATATCACAGTTTGTTTTTAGATTTACATTCCTATATGTGACCCTGGACAACAATACCAGTCTTGTGTGTCATTTTTTTAATTGAGATTTTTACATAATCTGAAAGCTGAATAATTAAGCTTTCTATTGATGTATGGGTTGTTAGGATAGCACAATACCTGGCAGAGATGCAACAGTTTAAAACTCTGCAATCTGAGGGTGCAAAATATCGAGGAAAATTGCCTCTGAAGTTGTTATATATTTATGATAGGAAAAATAGGACAAAATATCTTCAAGGAACATGATCTTTACTTAATATCCTAATGATTTTTGGCATAAAAGAAAAATCGATCATTTTGATCCATACAATGTATTTTTGGCTTTTACTAAAAATGTTCCCATGCTACTTAAGACTGGTTTTGTGATCCAGAGTCACATATGTAATTGTATCACCCATATCCTAAAAGCAAGTGTAATATATCTATATACTGTATTGTCCCTTTTTTGTAGTTGTAAGAACAGACAGCCTAAAAGGTAGAAGGGGTCGTCTGCCATCCAAGCCAAAAGTTGCTCAAGACTCCGTCTCTTCCCCTGTCAACATCATCGCCTCTCTCGTCACAGCCCATATTGACTCCAACCCTGCCACCGGAAATCTAGACTATTCAAAGGTGAGGCCAGAACACACTTTAATACAATCTGATTTTAGCATCTTTGGTCCTGAATTAAAGCTGAAGCGTTAAATTACTTATAAATTATATGAGTGTTCAAATTATTGGACATAATGTATGCATTCTGAGATATAGACAATATAGACCCCTTTCTCGCCGACGTCACGCTTACGTCACGGCTCTAGCTGGAGGCAAAACAAAGGGAAAACTGGAGGCGGCCAATACAAACCAGTACAGATTCGGCTACATAAGGAGTTTAAAATATCATCTTGTTGTGTTGTTTAGTGCCACAATCGACAGAATACAGTCTCCAATTTGATATTTTAACATATACCTGCTGCCACTGCCAAACAAAAACACAAACAAAAACACAGACGACAGCTGTAGTTAAACACAATAAAACTAGCGGACTGAACCGAAACGATCATCAAAAATGCTCGCGTTTCACTTTATAACACTTAAGATTAAAAAACTACTGTCTTTTGTTGGTGTGGATTATGATTTGGGTATGTGTCTAAAAATATCTCACGTATGCCCAAATCCGAAACTGGGGAACAATGTTGTTTTTCACGCAAGTTAGCGTTAGCTTTTGAACTCATAGGGTATGCTCGCTAACTTTGTTAGTTATACAACTAAGTTAGCAACTATCGGCCAGAAACTAAACAAAGGAAACTGTTTGTCATCTATTTTTCTTTGTCACAAGTGCATTAATGTAAAGGGAGAGGCAACAGTGAGAATGCTCATGTTATGTATCAGGTTTGTGTTCAAGTAAATGCATTTGCTAACGTTTGCCACTGTTAGTACACGCAGGCATCTTTAGATTTATACGCTCTCAGGTTATCTTTACTATACACGCTTGGTTTCTCTGTCTGGTAGGTGTAATAGGTGTAGATGTCAGGCCACTTAACTGGAGGTAATCCTGTCAGTTCGTCCCTGGATCCATTGAGTGAGCGCGTACAGGTCGGCCAGGTTTATGGCGTTAAAGTTAACTTTTTCAAAAACAATCGCGGTCCGAGACAGTGAGTGACCTTAAATGTTAAAACTTAATCAGATTTTTTCCAGTAATTGTCAAAGCAAGCAAACAAAACGTGCTACCTAGCATTAGAAATGCGGTCGGTGGGATCTTTCTGCCACCAGCTAAGCCCCGCCCACAAAAACACGTCACAATGTTTACTAACAGTAAAGGAGTCTATAGAAAATAATAATATGCATATTTTGTGTTTTTCTGTCATTGTATAGTATCAGGAATCAGTATCTGGGTTGTCTGAGAAGGAGGATGCCAATGACATACAGCAATTTTATGACCTGCTTACAGGGTCAATGGATGTTATCAGGAAGTGGGCTGGTAACATCCCAGGATTCAATGCGTTCTGTAAGGAGGACCAAGACCTTCTCCTTGAGTCAGCTTTTGTTGAGCTTTTCATTCTTCGACTAGCTTACAGGTACAGTAAATTTCAGTATCTTTTAAACTGTGTTAGGACAGGACTGTGTATGTTAGGGAGTTTATTAAAGGAAAAAAAGAATATGCTGATTTCAGTTGATTTATTTCTTCAGGTCGAACCCTGAGACAGACAAGCTTATTTTCTGCAGTGGGATGGTCCTTCACCGGACGCAGTGTGTGCGAAGCTTCGGTGACTGGATTGACTCAATCATGGAGTTCTCTCAATGTTTACGTCGCTTGAACTTGGACGTATCGTCTTTCTCCTGTCTCGCTACGCTGGTTATCATCACAGGTAAATAACGTTCATTCGGTTTCTCATACACTGGATATACAAAAGTAATGTCGAGTCTCTAACTCTGACTGTGACCTACAGATCGGCATGGCCTGAAAGAGCCCAAACGGATTGAGGACCTCCAGAACCGCCTGGTCACGTGTCTCAGAGACCACGTCTCCTCAAGTGCCTCCGAAGCCACCCGGCCCAACTACCTGTCCCGACTCCTGAGCAAGCTTCCTGAGCTGAGAACGCTGTGCACTCAGGGTCTCCAGCGAATCTTCTATCTCAAACTAGAAGACTTGGTTCCCCCTCCACCTATTGTGGAAAAGATTTTCATGGACACGTTGCCATTCTGAAGAGATTACATTCAGTGGACATTTAAGATGACTTAAACTAATGAAATGGATATGAGCAGTTTGGGAAGCGCTAGATGGCTTGGACTCTGTTGCTTACATTTCTTGGAATGGAATCAGGTGACATTCTACTTACACCTGCTTTTGGAGACTTTCATCACATAGTCTTCAATTTTGAACTCACTAAGAGACTCAGAAAGTAAAATTTGTATTTGGTTGCGAGATTTTTAAACTGTAGCTTATTTTAGGCTGAAATAGTGGCTTTGCGGCTCTTGTTTCAGTCGGTAGTGTTTTCCTTCAATGGTGCGAAACAAGAAGAAATGCTCTGTATGTGCTTTCTAAGAGAAAGAAGCGCGTGCAGATATTCCCATACAGTCAGTATTACAGCTATGTTCAGTGGTCATATTCCAAATATAAAGCATTCAAGAATTTAATATAAACATCTGAAGGCAATGGACCAAAGCTGAACTGGAAAACAGAAACTGCATTTACTTGGATGCTTCAAGTATCAAGACAGAGCCTTAATGCTTTCAAGTGCCAGTGCATAATGTCCCTGAAAACACGCTCGAAAATACAACCATAGCTCTTACACTGAAAACACAGTGATACTCTTAAGAAGAGGGCTGATGTGCATGCATGTGAGAAATGCAGTACACTTCTGTGTATGACTGATGTTTCAGACCCAGGTCTAAAACTGTGTATTGCAAGATTCAGTACTTTTTTAAAGAAAAGCCACAAGAGATCGAGTGCAGCTACTGTACAAGAACCACGTACACACTCTTACATGCAAATACTTTGAGTATTACTATTACTGACCTAGTTTAGTGCACCCGTCAAGCCTCAGAGTAATTCTATTTGAAGAGTTTGGTTCCAAAATGAGAAAACTCCGTTTTAAAATTGTTTCAAAAATCAGATTTTTTTAATTGTGCATTCCAATTAATATCAATCAAACTGCAGTTGGTTTGTTTTGATTTAAGCCATAATAACTAAAAAAACAAACAATTTAAAAACCAAGTTCTCATTTTGGAACCAAACTCTTCATTTGTATGTATGTATTTTATGTATTTATAGATTTGGTTAGAGCTTCTACATACTGTAACCGTTTCTCAATGACGACATCAAATTTGGGCATTCTGATTTTTATTACATGTAATGAAAGGTATTGCTTGTCTTTCATTGTTTTTTGCAGCTGTCTATATAAAATATATTTTAAAGAGAAATCATACCTGATGCTTCTATATTTTTCCTTACAACATTTATTGAAACACGCTTTTAATGTATTAAATATAAAAAATGGAAACAAAGTGCACTGTCAAATTTTGCTGTAGTTTTGCAGCAGGTTTGCCAGAAACTTACAGTAGATTTAATTACTACTTAATACTACTTTCCTATTAGTACCGTTTTCAATTACTTTAATCGAAATCAAAGCACGTTGACTTTTGAAATTCAAAATAAGCAAGAGGAGACTGGTCTCATTACTGGCATTAGCACAGGAAATCTGCAAAAAATGACATTCTACCTAAGCATTTTTGTCTTGTTGTCTAGTAAAAAAATTTAAACTTCTGAAATTACAATACATTTACATCACCAGAAAAGTGACCTAAAATGTTTAGTGTTGTTTTATGAGAGAAAATATAAGAACTAGGCAAGTTTATGTTTGAAACAAAATTGTAAATTAATTCTACAGTAAGTTATGCATTAAGACATCTTTGCTATATAAGGTTTCACGTTTCTTACATAACAGCTGTAACGCGAGTAATCGGGACTTCATCTGCTTGCCTCATTCTCATGATCTGTGGTGTTTTATTACAGAACTACTGATTCTACGTAGAAATTTCACTTCTAGAAGGAAGTTGTGGTTTTGAGCAGATTCTCCATACAGAGTTAGTAGGCGAATCTGTGTCATGTGAATGAGTCAGAGCTACGAATTCGGAAGTTTGACGTGCCTTGAACTACATTTAGGAGTGGATTCCTCTTTTAATATATTAGTCATGATATTGGTTTATAATGCTATTAATAGCATTACATTCAGTTGTGCTTGCCTAATATTGCTGACTGGTGCTCATATTCAAGGATTTCAACAAACCTCTAGGTTGGGTGAGATTGAGTATTTTGGATCATTATAACAAATTGTGAATTAAACCCGTTTAAGACAATATGTCCTACAAGATTTGTGGCGGTTAAGTTCTTTTTAACTAACTAGCCAGACATCCAGATCACCTAGCATCCTCAAAAATCTAGTTGTAATTTATCATATTTTTATAAATCTTTATAGACGTTTCAGTGGCAACAAAATAAACAAATGTTATGTGGCCCAAACTTAACTTCTGGTAGACCTTGGCAAAGAATCAATAACTGTCCAGTGGTTTTTATTTTATTTAATACAATTAATATTAATAAGAATTACAGTTTTTCTCGATTGCTAACACACAATTCATGAAACAATTCACCATTTTATAAACACATTCTCAGAACAATACACCAACTTTTACAAACCCCACACAAAAACGTCCTCATTTTGTCCTCAAGTATCAAGATGTAAACTGAAATAGCACACATTTATCCATCAGTAAACATTCAGTAGCAAAACTGATGACACATCAGAATCTCAGGATATTATCGATAGGAGCACAATAATTGTGCATCCTAGAATCATCTATGGGCTTTACACACTTAAACACAGTAGTAAACACGTTTTTATATGAGAGAAATTTCACTATGTATCCAGTAAACTGTAGCACGTGTACACCCTCAAATTTGTGATTGTCAAGTTTACAAATTTGTGTTTGCAGCTTTTTTTACCTGTTCCGTATTTTTGCAGAACTCAAAGACAACTAATTACAAGTTAACTGCTGGCCAATGTGTGCAACCGATGAAACCGTAGTAAAGATCTCTCAAAGACTGTCTTATTATTTTCTTACACGCAATAATGTGCTGAGAGCAGTCGAGCACCAGTTTTCAGTTTTCTAAAACCATCCCTCCCCCACACAGTTGCCCATATTAAAAGGCGTGAATGTCGTCTCACCAAATTTCATTCATCATCTTATTTCATCACAACATTGTGGGTCTTGAGAGATAGCCCATGTGACTGTTTCCTATCCTCATGTAGAGGGATTTATGGGCCACAGGTGCCCCCTCAGGTCACTATCAGGATACATCGTGCTAAACGGCCACAGTACACACGGACCCTGCTTGTCTATACGAGGTATTTATAAATAAGGTTTTTTCGGTAGCTTCAAAACACCGAACCTCTCTGATGGCTGACTGTCACGCTACACGCCACAAGGGCTGCTGGGGATCACGTATCCCCTCCTACCCTCAAGGGAACACTGAATTCTGTGGCCTAATTTTGGGTCACTGTAATTTGCACTGACACATCTTGTGCTTGCCAAGGTATGTGTCGAATGGGACCAGTAAGGAAAGTACGACCGGCCAGACAGAACAAGTGCCAGGGGCTTCTTGCGATACTTTCCGCAGGCTCACCAGACCAACAGATTGGTTTTGGGGCTTAAATTGAGAAGGATCCTTCAGCATCAGTGACCCTGTGCCCATGTGTTATGTAACATCCATGACCGTTTTGAATTTTACACTCTACAATGCAATATCTGGCCCTTGGTGATGGAATTGGCAGGAAATTGCTTACAGTAAGTGTCACGAAAGGAGCTATTTGAGAAAAATGATGTGTATGAGAAAAAAAAAACATTTTATTACTTTGTGAGAAAATACTCTTTATGGAGCTATACATCTCTACATCTGCAATGTTGGCTGGATTGAGTTTTTTTTATCAAAGCACCCGTTTTATCTTCCTCTGAGATTGTTTAAAGTGGGATTTCTCTCACCAGCGAACAGAGAGCAGGTTACATCCATCCATGTTTAACACACTTATCATCACCGGGCAGTTAAAGAAACACTACATTGTAAGAATGCATATACATACTATATACACACACATATACATATATCATAGTCAAAGTCATCTAACAGCAATGTGAAAGACTGAGCAAATGCAATTACACATAAAATTGAATTAAAAACAAATTTGGGAGAAATGGTGTCACTTGCTCACAAAATGAAACCATTTTTAACCATTAATAAATGTAACTTTTTGTGCATTTATGAAACCAATCTAACCGAAATAAATTCCTCTATGTAGATTATTTATTAAGAACTGTTAAATAACAGCAATTCCACACTTGAAATCGTGTGATGATCTGTGATTATATTAAACTTCACACTTGCACGTGTGACATCGCTTATTTGTCTGTTTTTGGGTAACGCAGGCTGATCCAGCAGGCAAAAATTGTCTGGTTTGGCAAGCTATCAGGACCATCTGAAGGACATGGCACCTCTCTAATAAAAAATACCAGTGCTCATCCACAAGAAGTAATTGGATAAAGTCACCATCACTCCGATTACAGTCGTTATGTAGGCAGGCAGGGGACAATATACAAAAATATCCACAGTTTACATGTGCATCTTAATCTGTTAAAGACAAGATTTTACCACAATGGTAAAACAAGATGTCGCAATTAAGCAGATCAATTAAAAGGGTTTATACCAATCCAGAGGATGAAGTTACAAACCCTCTCTAACCTCACATTCAGCACTGCCGCTGGTCACCGGCAGTCTTGAGAACACGAGAATGCTGGTATATAAAACAAGATGGACAGGGAGGCTCAAGTTTTGTTCAAGAGCTGCAAGTTTTGGAAAAGTGCCCAGAGTTTGTCCAGAGTTCTGTCGCATAGAATGAGGTGGTACAGAATGATCAGATGAGACATAAGCACCCAGGTGAGATGCGAGCTACTTGACACGTGCCAACATGTATAGTACATAAAAATATACGTTTATTGACGTGTACGTGTGTACATCTATCAAATTTTTCTGGTGAAAATAAATGCACATAATGGACCATTTAACGAATTCAACGGTCCTATAATAACATATTTGCAACAGCAAAATGTACGCACAATGCTTTTAGAATTAGGGTACAAAAACAGTTTCTATACCTGCAATGCATTTTATTTAGCTTCTGTCTGGAGCATTTTCGTACCCGGGGACAGCCAGTGAGGCTATTTTTACCGACAGAGAGCCAGTGTAGTTTCAGCCAAGACTTGACAGAGTGTTTTTGACATCTTGCCATGCCCCAAACAGGTGCAGTGACCATGTGATCGATAGATGAGCGCAGCATAAAGCAAATGGAAAATGTACAGTACACATTGAACCCATGACTATTTGAACACACAATCCAGATCGGAGATCGTGTGACATGTCATGCAGGGTGAAAGCGTGTCCTCTTTCGTCTGTGTTAATGAGGCCTTGTTGTAGTGCTTTAAATGAGGAAACACTAACACTACGGCAAGAAATGAAAGATAATGAGATGTGTGAAAGCATGTGTGGCTCAAGAGTTAAAAAGGATTGGGTCGAAAGGAGGCACTCGTTATTTCCATCTACTCCAGTTCAACACTCAAACAACCGTTCCATTTAAACGAATGATTGGACACATAATAAAAGAAATCACCGAACAGCTCCCGGATATGATTCTTCCCACCCAACAGAGAAAGTCTGGAGCCCAGAAATAATCAAAAGCCACAATTCAGTTCTGAGGCAGCAAGAACATCACGTCTCCTACCTGAATGAGTATTCTGAGCGAGTATTCAAAGACAAATGAATATTCACACAAAACCTTTTAATGACATCAGTTTGACAACATACAGTAACAATACCAAGTCTGATAAAACTGTTGTTTTTTTCGCAGCCCTGTAACATTCAAACAAAAAGTGCACAAATCAGTCTACTTTATAAAGACCAATATCATTTGAAGTACTAAAAAAGTGAAATAATATTCATCTAACAATAGAATATATTAATTTTAACAACTGAAATAATAATGTTAATAAGTTATCATTTTAGATAATAATGTTAATAAAAAAAGTGTTAAACGTTTTGAGCTCTATAAGTATGCTTTCATAGTAAGACTAGGGCCACAATTTTCTCAAAAGATCAAGAAAAATGCATTTCTCATCAACACAACAAAGACATATGCAGTCGGTCACGTAGGGACCCCCTCTCAAAGTGGCCCGGCCCGCATGGGATGTGATACGTTCAGTGAGCCACGATCACAGAGCTGCATTGTTAGCGCTCAGCTGTTACAAATGACACCGCAGGACACGTCAATGTTTAACATGTAAACTTGGTTTATTTTTACTGTTTGTGTTGTCAATTTGCAGGATCTTGTCTCAGGACTGGTTGAGCAGGTTTATTCTTGAGGAAAATCCACAAGAACGAGTAAAACATCTTTGCCAACTTATTTGCATTTTACTAGTAACAAATCATCACTGCAGTGATTTACCTTTTACACCCACACCACAAGCGTAGATATTTCTTAGTGTACACGTTGTTCCCTGGAGTAAATGTATTTTGGGCTTTCAGAGGGCTGTCATGGGTGGGGATTGCCGGTCTCTAACATTAGCCTTGAGTTTAAAAATAACCTCTCATCACATGAAATCAATAACAGCACTTAGATGTGACGGAGTGCGTGATCGTGGAGTCAGACCCCTCAGGGATTATCACACTACTTGGCAACTGTAAGTGACACCATCTCTCTCACCTGGACCTGAAGAAATTCCTGCGCCATGGTAAAACGGAAACAAGTTGCTAACAACAGGGTGGTGACTGCGTGCGCAATGGTGCCGAGTTTTCAATTGTCTGACTTTTTAAGGCAGACTTTCTCCTACTGTGGTTTGAGAAAGAAGTCTATATTCTAACAATATTTAAAATAATCAAACCCATGACCTTGGCATTGTGACCACCAGCCTCTACCAAGTTAAGCCACATGAACATACTTGTCGTATAGCAAAGACTATCAAATTTATATAAGGGCAACCCCCTTGCTTAGAGAGTAATGGAAAACCAATATTTACATGCTCTCTAGGACAAGGTAGGGGGTGCATATACAGCTCTTCTGTATATGCAGACCATATACACATGACTGACGATAGCAATGCTTAGTAATATTTAGTCAATTTAAAAGCTGAAGTGTTTTGTTTTTATGCTATTTGGTGACGCTAGTGGCACAGAAATTCACACTCCACTTTTAAGAAATTGCTGTTTAAAATAACATTAACATGAAATAGTTTAAATACCTGTTTTAGTGTATAAAGAACAGATAATTTTACATTCCTTTCGGTGAGGGTATTGGGTAATGTTATTCATAAAGGATACGCACTTTTTAAATAGTCATGACTACTCTTGCTTACTGTATTTTCTGGCCTTAATTCGAATAATTTCACACACTAAATTGTGCAGACACTTCAAGACCAAAAGGCTTCTTGTTGTATTTGTTAACGCTTTTGTGTAGCTTAACTGGTAAACAGGACTATATCACTGGATCTGCACCGGCATACTTTCACACCCTCCTACACTCCTACACCCCATGAAGAAGCCTGCGTTCAGCAAACGAAGGGGGGCGTCTTGTGCTGGCTTCTCAAAAGGGCAGTAAATCGCTTTAACGCTCAATTTTCCTTCGCTGCAACTCCTTCCTTGGAACATTCTTCCTATCTCAGTCCGGTCAACCACATCTCTCACAAGATTAAAAAAAACTACTTAAAACCCATCTCTTCTGTGAATACTTGACAGACAAATGAGTTAAAAAAACTAACCCTCTCCCATATGTCTTGCTCTCAACAGGTATTGGTCTGGCTTTTGTTGAAACTATGTATTAGCACCTATTGTATTATTGCTCCTTTAAGACATATCGCGTATTGCTCCCTGAACTCTCTGTAAGTCGCTTTGGATAAAAGCGTCAGCTAAATCACTAAATGTAAACCATCATACTAAAGCCAAGGTCATAGGTTCCATTCCCAGTGGATGCATAGATAAGACAGGTCAATAATAAGTGCCTACCAACTGCATAAATTCTTTTTTGGCATGCGAGTGTGATATTTTCTTGAACTGTCTAGCAATAGATTATCTGTAGATCAGCAGAAAACATGTAATTGAAGCCAATTACACCAGTTAAACAATGTGTATTCAAAATACAACACTGCCATCTTGCGTTCAAAGACAGTTATACACGTTAGAATTATTTGAATGCCTTGATGAAATATCAATAAATATTCATTACTTTTCGATGTATATGCAAAGTACTGAGACCACTTTCACTTTAATGTTTGCCATTTTGTAATGCCAGACTTTTGCCAGGACTTTAAAATGCATGAATGCGAGTTTGCCTTTGGTTTGTTTTAATTGAAAATCATGATTTTCCGAATGGGGAAAGTGAATGTGATTACAGCATGAGGTCAAGAACTGCGATTTAGTTTCTGCTTGAATATTAAATCACTTGAAATCTAAATATAGGCCTAATCATGTTTTACTATAATAAATTAAAACGGATATCTTTCTGTTATTATTATGCAGGGTAATGCATAGAGCAATAAATCTGCTCTGCACAACCTAAAGTCAAATTGCACAATAAAAATACAAACTTTAAATATCTCAAAGTAGGATGATGTTTGTAAAATCTATGCAAAAAAAAACGTAAGGAATCAAGCGTAAAATAAAGAAAAATGAAGGTTTTAACAGAAAGGTTCGTGTGTTCTCATGTCAATGGTGTTTTTATATAAATATCCTGTTTGGAACGACAGATGCAAATCTTTTTATTTCGTACAAATCGATTCCCATTTCACACGGCTTTAGAATTGTTATGCTTCTCCATATACTCTAGTAAGAATGGAAACATCACCAGGTAATGAGAAAAAAAAAAAAGGTGCGACCCCCCCAAAATATATTTTTGTGACAAACTATTCAACCTCTCAGCACATACCAGAAGCATACAAAATCCAGTCGCATCTTATGTACATCACAACCAGTGTTGGGTGTAACTAGTTACTAAGTAATTAGTTACTGTAATTTAATTACTTTTCCCTTGAAAAAGTAAAGTAGGGCATTACTCTTATTTTTTCTGTAATTTAATTACAGTTACTTCTGATGTAATTAAACGAAATACTTTGTGTAATACATGTGTGTGCAATAGTGGAATTGACATCAAAATTCCAAGTCTAACTTTAAAATCCTTGCTTTAATGTATAATTCTCACATTTGTAATACTTTGGTCAGTTAATAAGAGTACTTTATGTAGTTTTATATTATTTCTTTGAATGAATTAAATAAGCCGTTTCATGTCTGTCCTTGAATCACTTAACTAATCAAGGTTGATATAGGATATAGAAAGTAATTAGTAACTAAATACTTTTTGGAGAGAGTAATTTGTACAGTAATCTAATTACACTATTGAATATGTAATTAGTAACTAGTAATTAATTACTTTTTCAGAGTAACTTACCCAACACTGATCACAACAGTGATTGTCAGGAACAGCGAGTGCAAGGACAGAGGGCCCA
Organism: Triplophysa rosa; assembly: GCF_024868665.1. Classification (NCBI taxonomy): domain Eukaryota; kingdom Metazoa; phylum Chordata; class Actinopteri; order Cypriniformes; family Nemacheilidae; genus Triplophysa; species Triplophysa rosa. The sequence continues at coordinate 6,021,640 of NC_079910.1, forward strand.
GACGCAGACAGCAGGTGAGGGGTTAACCAAAAAAACTCATATTAAATAAGTACAAAACAAAAACCCACGAGGGGGTAAAACAACAGAACAAGGGTATAAACATGAAGGGTAAACAGGAACATAGACTAACTACACTAAACTAGACAAGACTAAATACAACACTAGACATAAACTACAAATAACTAAACTAGATTAACACAGCACTACAAACCGGGAGGGTGACAAGGAAAAAACAAAGCAAACTGATCCAGCACACAGGGGCATTAAATAGGGAACCAAATCAAGAGGGGAACAGGTGTAGGGCATGAAATCATTAACAATCAATAACGAGGAGACGAGGGGGCGGGAACAAAGACGAGACCCGAGAGAGCGCATGGTACGTCATAACAACAATATCATGTCTCTCTCACACTAAACACGTGGGTCTGTCATGATCCTGCCACTAGAATAGAAAATCAAGACAGAAGGAGGCAGAATCATGACAAGTGATTATATCAGATCACCCGATTGAAGAAAGTGCGAGCGCGTGCCCGTTTATCTCAAAGCGCGCTCAAGGGCGCAATAAAATACCAGAGTGCGCTTTTCAGGACATCACTGAGACAGCTACACAGATGCCTAAATGTACCCTACTGTGTATCACACTAATTATCCACATTGTCTGGCAACGCTTTAAATACTTTTTATGATTCACCTTAAGAATTATATTCCTGGATACGCTCAAGTGACCTTGGCAAACCCAGGACCCTCTGAAAGTTCATCGACAAGCTAAACAAACGCAAAATGAACATTTCACACGGATTACTAAATCGGACGCTCTCTACGGTCAAGCATCCCTTGGAAAGCGTCCGAGGATGCTGCAACTTCTCGGTGATCACCGGCGACGGCTTCGGCGCGCCGATCCAGGACGAGCGCGATCAGTTCATCATGCGTCTCGCGCAGATAGCGGTTCTTTGCGTGCTGTCGCTGACTGTCGTCTTCGGCATCTTCTTCCTCGGCTGCAATCTGCTCATTAAATCGGAGAGTATGATAAACCTGCTGGTGGAGGACCGCAGACCTTCAGAAGATGCGGAAATTATTATGATTGCTGCATAACACTGTTGCCATATATCTGCCTAAACTGCTGGTTTGATTTCCATGATGCGTCCTGAACCAGAGGAAACAGACAATCTGATATTTTTCTGCGCTTTCAACGCGACTCAAGAAGAGAAAGATGAAAAATATACATTGCAAAATATGTTTTTGGAATGCTGGATGGACGTAAAATGTGAAATATTAAATTAAATATTGTTTTAAGTAAAGTTAACTGCTTTTGTACATCAAAGGGGCTTGATTGAAATTGATATTTTTGACTCATAACCAGCATTTCTTGATTTCATATATGATTTACATTCATGCTTAAAAAAACATTCCTTGTTTACACCTGCATGCAAAATGGATTAAACAATGTTCAACAACAATGTCAAGATTTACTTCCAAATAGCCATTTCTGTATTTGTCCAAATTTGAATCAGTTTTATTGTGAAACAAACCTAATTTATAGCTGGATTTTTCTGTCCAACAGATTACAGGTGATCTTTCACTCACACATCACTTGACCAATAAATAAAAAGTATGAACACAATACCTAATGAACTGATTATTCAATAATCTCTACAGGTCAGTCAAAAGGCTCTAAAAGTATCATCAGCAGAGCAATAATTGCGTGAATCGAGACTGATGAGAAACTTTTGCTGCTGCATTACCCTCACAAATTGGTGCAGTCACATGATTATTGAGCTATTAAGTCATCTTCATAACTATGTTCAAATGATTAAGTCTACATTTTAAAACATTTTTGTGATGCATCTGTAGTCTTCTTAAAACCATGAGCCCAAATACTTAACATTGTGAAATGTGGCATTACAAAGTGATTTTTTAGGTCCTTAATGTATCCTAACCACATAAAATTACAGGAATGTTGCATAGTTCAAAAGAAATCAGACAGATAACCGAGTTCTCTGTACTCGACACTGTTCACAGAGCACGACTACATAACACCAGGTCATAGTTATTTACTGATATACAGTACATGTGACAGCTGAAAATGTGCCACAGACTTTACTATAATCAGTGACATAAAACAGATGGTGATAAAATATGGGCAATTGAGGGCAAGGTACCATAATCCAAATTAGAGATTAAAGCTGCATGCTACAGTTTAACACTGACCTCAATTCCAGACCATTCAGCAGGTAAAAGCCCACCAATACAATACATGATCAGTGTTGCTTCTTTGTGTCAGACTGCTTTTGAATTACTTGTCACGGTCTGCAATATAAATAGCTTGTAACTGTTATACCATATTGATGCTGGTTTCAGATACAAAATCTATGAGACAAGTTTTTTATAATCCTCATTACTGAATCAAAAATTTGTCTTCCAGAGAAAAAACAGGATTATCTTGACAATGCAGCTAAAAGTCAGAATATTCCATGCGCTCCGAATCATTTCCCCTAGAGTGGAACTGAAGGATTGATGCTATGATTGCTTTATTTTTCCTCAGCGCTCCTTTAAAAAAGAAGGAGAGTGAGCGGTGGCGTGAATAAAAGAGATGGAAGAAAAGGTCAGTCCCGGTGGTAGTGGCTGTCAGACAGCGGTATGGTCCTGAGAAGTGACGTGGCATTAGGAACTGACAGAGCTGGAGAAAAGCTATAGAACAGGGGAAATGTCATGGAAAAAAACGACAGGTTTCTACAATAAACGTTAGCAAAATCTTTGGATGCTAGCATCTTAAACAGTTACGCAACAAGCAAAACAACACAAAAATCAGCTAGGAGCCATTGTAGAAAATTCAAAGAGGTGGAAATAATTCGGGACTTAACACGGGAAGCTACCCTTTGCCACCAAGTGTCAGAAATATAATTTTAGAAGATGCCCTAAACCACATTGAGTTCCTTCCAAAGCCATTCAGCATCTATAAAATATTTTATTTTTAGATCTGACAGCTTTAACTCCCAAAAATAATCAGTATTTGTATTCATTGTTGACAGATGTTATACAAAATCAAGGCTGTGTTGAAGTGCCACAGGGGATACGGCCTAAGAAAGCTTTTCTAGAGATCTACAGAAATACAACCCAGCATCCCACAACCTCAGTTACCCCTGGCTGGCGTGACCACACTGTACACCCAATGGACTATTGCCATTCTTATTGATCTTGATAGTTCATATCACTCTGAATGACTTTACATGCAAACATTCAAATGCACAAACATCCCACGAGCCCGAGACTTTGGGAGTAACAGCTGCAATACCTTTGCATCACAGGACAGATCGACCCATCACTCCAGTGGTGTGTGAGGAACAAGAAGTGACAGACTTTTTTTCCCCCTATCCCTTCCTTTTTGTTCAGTCCAATGATTCTAAATGTGATTGACAGCAAAAGGCATTTTAGGCCCAGCGACAGCACAGCAAAGCGTAATTGTTTGTGGAGCGCATCAAATATTGCATAACTAGATTTCCACGAGAATTGACAGCTTTAGTTACGTTACGATACATTTGATTTCCTGATGAAAGACCTGTAATAGTTTTATGGCTGTTGATATTAAAGTGATAGTTCACCCAAAAATGAAAATTCTGTCATCATTTACTGACCATCTTGTCATTTCAAACCTGTCTGACTTTCTTCTGCAGAACACAAAAGAAGATATTTTGAAGAATGTTGGTAACAACGGTGGTACTTCTATTGTATAGACACAAAAAACAATGCAAGTGAACGGGTACCTCCGTTGTTCGGTTACCGATATTCTTCTAAATATATTTTGTGTTCTGCACTATTATTTGATATACAGCATGCAACTGTCACAATATACTGACATTGACAAAAAACGTGATTCTTATCAATATTTAATACATAATAATATCATAAATAATTCAATGCTCCTTTAACTAGTTACAAACTCTCTCTCTCTCTCTCTCTCTGACTGATAGCACTATTACTATTATTTTTAATAAACATTTATATGGACCACTTTGCAAGATGTAAACACTGGTCCAGAAGCACTTTAAATTTAAAGCATCTTTAAATCTTAAAGATATTTGTTTAACATTTTAAATTGGTTATAAATATTCTGTTGTATTCAAATGTTTGTTTAGTGAAACAGGAAGTTCTTCTGGACCAGCGTTGTTTACGTCATCCTAGGTGGTCTATTGACAGTTTCAGCGGCAACGACATAAACATTATGTGGCCCTAACTTTCGATAGACCTCCGCAAAGAATCAATAACTGTTGAGTAGTTTCTTTTAACTTTTAGTAGTATGTTACTATATTAACAAATTATTAAAATAAATCAAATATAAGAAAGATACAGGGAAGTTAAAGGCGGGGTGTTCGATTTCTCTTAGCCGTTGTTGATGTTCAAATCACCAAAACAAACACACCCCTACCCCCATCTTTCGCTTTCGTCAGCACTCGGCTCGGCTAATGTCTGTCCTGTGCACCTTACTGCTGATTGGCTACAAGGTTGTTTTGGTACTTGGCCTGACACAGTTGTCTAAAGCGTAATTCGGAAATCAGTTACCCCGCCTTTAACTTCAGGCCAGGCACATGCATCTATTACTGTGAATACTTTTGTCCACGTGTAGTGAAAATATGATATCATGACAGCAATTCCAAACAATAAGCTGTTTAAGGTTATTATACATACAATACTATCACTGATCCACTAAGTTAAAAGCTGATGTTCAGCATTCTCTGATGTAACTGTAAAGCGCCGGCAGAACATAAAGCCCGCAAAGTCTACTAGAAATGCTCTTTGGGGAAAACGAATTGAAGGACAGAATATATTTGCACATCATGAATACAGCGTTACGGAGAAAGGTCGGAGAACAACATTCATACTAGAACACATACACTAATTACAGATATATAAAGGCCAAAATGGTTCAATCCAGTTCAGTTTATTCCATGTAATTTTATAATCCAGAAACAGTTTTGTGTAAAAAGTGACCAAAATTCCAATGTAATCAAATGTAATACTTCAGGCATACTGTTGTTTCACTTGAAGCATAGCTAAAAGGTTTGCATGACCCATTTTCCCTTCACACATAACCGTCCCATCATGCAACGTCACTTTAACGATGAACTGTGACACTCGTGTCAAAGCACAAAACGTTTGTGGTGCCGTGCAATTTGAGCATCTGTTGCAGTAGCGAAAACCAAATGAAACTGAAGGGTCTCTATTGGCAGTCAGTCACGTTGCAACATGTCTTGTGGTTAATCCAAGATTTTCCTCTCAATTCAGATCTGGTTGAGTTATGATTTAAGATTAAAAAATCCGGGGGAGCAACACTCATATCCTTTCCCATATCAATTAACAATGAAGACACAAAGCACCTTAAAAACATTTACAGGTAACTTTTAACTTGTTTTAAATCATTTTTTAATTTGTTTGTAAAAAAGAACTGTTTAATATTCCCTTTGCAATTTAATAATTCGCACATCAGAGGGCTTGACTGCCTTTCATTTGTTAACACATGCCAAAGTGCAAAGTTTAAAAATGAAAGCGAGATTATAAACGGCACCTTGGAGCATCCAAGAAACATACAGCTGCATTGAACAGGCACAGATTTAGAAGACCTACAGGGGATCAGCAATCAGCCCTGCCGACATAAAGCAAGCACACACAGAGATCCTAGTACCCTGTCATTCGCACAAATGTCATGTTTTCAGTGCAGCCAGTAGGGAGAAGCTGGTGTGGCCAGCTGTCTGTGTGGGTTAAACAAGGCACAGGAGATGAGGCAGAAGGGGCAGACCCGTGGCTCTGCCATAGTAACTCAAGCTCGCTTCATATTGACACAGACGGGAGGTTACGCAGGCCCATCGTCTCAGTGACTTAAACCAAGCACAGTAACAGAAAGGACAGAACATTCATACACACCAATTAGAAACGCTCTTATGCTCTGCACACTGTATACAGCCGTGGGGGGAAAAAGGCCCATTTCAGAGACCATTTTCCTGATTTTAAAATTGACTATTTATAGGTCTTTAAGTAAAATGTTCATTGTTTTTATTCTGTGAACAACTAAACTTTTTTCTCAAATAAAAATGTTTTTTATTCATTTCATTTGAAATTGAAAACTGGAAAAACACGTCAAAATAACAGAAAAGATGCACTGTATTTTTCAGACATAAAATACGGCAAAGAAAACAAGTCCATATTCAGGCTTAAGCAATACAGCAGTATTGGTTGTACATATATTTAGGAAAAGTTCAGATTTTTTAATGTGATTTTATGTTCATGCCGTCAGTCTTTCACATTGCTGTGGGTTGACTTTGTCATTGCTGAGGTTTGATTTAGTTGAAATTCAAACAACCACTGGACTGTCTTGACCACAATTCATCTAGAAATTCTTTTGAAATGAAAATTTGGAACTTTTTTGCTTCATCTCTTATTTTTTTCCGCAGTTGTATATAATCTCAAGTGTGTTTAAAATATAAAGACAGTAAATTCAGCATAAAAACCCAGTACTATTTATGAACGTGCATAATGAAAATGTCCAGAGATGTAAATTGTTGAATTTTATTAACACTTAACCAGGACTGCTTAAAGGAATAGTTCACCAAAAAATGAAAGTTCTGTCATTTACTCACCCTCTTGTCATTTTAAACCCGTGTAACTCTCTTCTGCAAAACAAAATATATTGTGAAGAATGTAGGTAATCAAAAAACTGTTGGTCCCTATTGACTTCTATTGTATTGACACAAAACCAATACAAGTCAATGGGGACCAATGTTGCAAAAGAAAGCTATACAGGTTGGAAAGGACATGGTGAGTAAATGATGACAGAATTGTTATTTTGAGTGTATTCCTTTACATTTCCTACACATTTTCAAAGCTAAATGTATTGTGAAAAGTACTATATAAACAGGTCAGATGCTGCATAAAAAAGTCAACAAATCTGGGGGAAAACAAAGTTCAACCAAAGCAACATACCACTTCAAGAAACATTTATTGAATCGAATCAAAACATGTTAAGATAAAAGAATGTCCAGCAGCCACAACACAGTTCTCCCTTTGAAAAAATATTGGGTTTAACTCTAGTAGTATCAGAGTAACTCCAGACTTGGACCATATTTGTAGTATTTAAGGACTGCACGTTAAAATAATTGATAGAGAAAGAAATATCAATTCCACAGCTCTGCTAAATTAAAAGCAAATTTTAAAAGAGGTATGGTTTGAACAAATTAGACAGGGAATTACACAAGGAATGAGGTATTCAAATAAACAAGCGCTTGTCCGGGGATTTTCATCCAGAGGGGACACGTCCTTTGTTTTAAAGAGAAAAAAAACAGCCATGAGAAATGTTGCCACACACACTTTGGCATTACAATCATTGATGTCAATCTATAGACTTTTTACAATTAAGTAAAAATTTTAATACCCTAACATTATAATCCGAAAATATCTTGATTCAAGCAAGATTGCAAAGACAATTTGGATGTTCCCAATGTAACTAATTGTAGCATCATTTCATCCCCATAATGAAGCTGTCACAATCGCACACTTGATGCAACAAACAGTTCTACATAAAACAACAAGACTGTTATTCAACTAGGAGTGATGCTGCCCTCTAGAGGTACATCTGCAACTGTACCCAACTAAAAATGCATTATTTAAGGTTGTTGAAAATGCTTACAGAGATGCCATGGCAGAGTTCGTGGTGCCCGAACTGCATCGGATGAACTGATCGTAGAACTGATCGTAGACATCGGTTCTGGCCTAACATAAGAGCGCAAGTCCATGTAAAAGCAAGTCACTTCACATTAACGGTCACTTTAATCTAAGAAAAGCAATTAGTCATATTCTAGTGTTCCTGTAGCTCATTTGGTGGAGCACTGAAATAGCAGCGCAAAGGTTGAGGGTTTGATTGTCAGGGAACACACACACCATTAAAAATGTACATCGCTTTGGATAAAATATATTATCTTGTTAATATATATATGCTATATTGTTTTGTTTATTGCACTACAGGCCTGTCAAGTGCACGACTGGACTGTCTACACATGTACAACATGTTTACTTGCTCTACCGGACTATTTATACATATACTGCATCATTTGCACTCCAGTACTATGTACTGAATACTGCAATAACTCATCTACTGCACTGTTTAATTTAACTTAATAGCTGCTGTCCGTAATTTATGCACACTTTATATTCATTGCACTATTGTTCTGCATAATCTAATTTATACATATCCATCAGTAAATTTCTGTTTTCAGTAAATAGCCATCTGTATATAATGGTCATAGTACATTCCCACTTGTAAATTCTTCATAATTTTGCTTTATCCTGTATTTATGTACAACTGTATATCCTGCACTTGCTTATTGCACTTCTGGTTAGACCTAAACTACATTTCGTTGCCTTGTACTTGTACATGTGTAATGACAATAAAATTGAATCTAATCTAATAAAAGCATCTGCCAAATGCATGAACAAATGTGTAAAGGTGTTATGGTTACACAAATGACCCAACACTGCTGGTAGGAAATCAAATAAAGGACCAACACAACTGTGATTTCTGTGAAGATGAACATTTGTATCAGATTTATATTGCCATTGATTTACACTTGAAGAAACTTGATGTCCTGACAGAGTACAGTGACTCACTTGTTTTGGGTTGATGATGGGTGATTGTTGGCTTTACCCCAAACAAATAAACCAGCCGAATCATCAGTCTCTGCAAACAGCCAAAAAGGGAAAAAAGAGCCAGAAAGAAATGTTTTATTCATCAAAACTAAGCTAACAAGCTGAAGTCATAAACCAAACTAAATAAGGCAGTAAGGCGTCAATACATAAGACCCCACATAAATTATTAGACATAAATTAAACCTTCTGCATGCTGTTAGATACACTGTACAAAAATAAACATGAAAAAAAATGACAGCACACATTTAACAGGTCACGGACCTGTTTCCCAGTCCTCACTGGGCGAGGGGTTAGTCCAGGAGTTAAGGGGAACCTGGAACTTATCTAGGATCTCAACATGTCCTTAAAAGAAACATAAAACATCAATAAAGAAGTAGAATGGTTTAAATCTTATTTTTGCACATGGAGGAATAAACCCAGCAACACATACCTTCAGTAGTGAGGGGCTTTTTGTCCTCACAGTTTGCTACATGGTGGGACAATTCGTGCTTCAGAATCAAGTGCCTGGCATTGAAGGGGCATGTCTTCAGTTCACTGGCCAGTTTGGGGTGATTCTGAAACAGACCGACGTTATGAGAACAAACAGGCCTACTATGGAAGAGTCTTATTTAATCTAAAGATAAATGTTTGAAGGATAACCCACCTTCCTGCACTTGAGAATGTGATAAGGGAAGCGAGATGCTCTGATCTGGTGGTTTTTGTCATATGGGCACTGCACAATTCTGTTGGGGTCCGCATCATCCGTTTCTTAAAACACATTTGGCCACGAACAAGAGCCGCATCAATGAGTCACACTACAATGTTGTGTATCAGCCGGAGGCATGTTTAATTCTACAAAACCAAAGTTGACCCCAAAAGTTGTTGGCCCTGATAGTAAAAAGGATGGTCGGCTTACCAGGCTCGTCCTCCCAGGTGTGCGGTGCACCTTCACCATTCACTCCAGACGGTCCGACGCTAGTACCGTATGTAATAGTGTTCATGTTTCTTTCCTGCGTATGTTTATACATCGTTTGCGTGACCTTGCGTGCTCCGTCGACTATGTTAAAAAAAATGCAACGTAAGCAAAATAGGCCCAAATTTAAACACTAAAATGCACCAAATCCTAAACTCTGATCAGTAGAAAAAAAGGCACCGCCTTCGCTTAAAACGTTTAAAACACTACAAGGTGATGCGAATGCTCAGGCGTGCAAGACCAGTTTAAACAAAAACATTTACTACTATCTGTAACTACCAAACTGCCTAACCGTTGTTTTGCATTAGAATCGACAGCACGGTCTCATATGGAGGACTTACAACTTCTCTTTTCTTGTAACTTGCGGTATGGCGCTTTCTCCTCCCAACCGTGCTCATCAATCAATTGATGACATGCTGGAATGACTGTCACGTGTGATGCCACAACCAGTGTTGCCAGATTGGGCGGACAATTTCCAGACCAAAGGCTCAATAAAACCCGCCCACTCCAACAAAACACAGCCCAAATATTAACTGCCAAAATTATGTGATAGAAATGTATTGCAATGTCAATCAACGATGATAATGACCATTTTATCTCCTTAAAACGAACTATGACAAGATGAAAAAATATAATAACACCAGGAAACCAGATCAAACGGATCAAACATAGCATTAAAGAGAGTTAGAAAATATGACTAGTATGTCCAGAAACCACTTCAAAGCGGCAATCAAGAAATTAACCAATGACTTTAACCCTCAAAAAACACATTTTGTGCAAAAAGTGCCCACCAGGGGCGGACTGGGAAGCAAAAACGGACCTTAAGTTTTTGGTACACATCGGCCCTTCATCGATAATCCATGTTGTGAGATTTGAGTTACACTCCCTACCGCGCAACATATATTTGGGCCACTTTGGCATTGCGATTGCTTCAATATACAAAATCGGGTCCTTTTTTCGCGGCTCAAATTTTGTCCACCCGCCCAATGCATTTTTCTGAGGTCTAACCCGTTCAAAAGAAGGCCAGTTGGGTGGGACTGGCAACAACCCCATTTGCTACGGAATCATGCACCCAGCACCAACAGAGTTGCGACACACCTTGATCTCGCCGCCGCGTGGTCACGTGGTTCGTGGAGCGCTTAATAGTTCCAAACGTTCAGTCTGTTTGAATGGGTTTAAGTGGGAGAGACAGTGGAAGCAGCTGTATTTGCAACAAATTTCACCAAATACCAACACAATATATGCACCAATTACTATGTTGATTAAATTTATAATAAAATTTTGTCTGATGAGTGTTTGAGAGACAGTATTAATCAGTTTTGTGTGTTTAATTTGACTAGGAAGGATGCATAATGTGCAATATATTAACAGTATGCATGCATTCATCAATTTCTTATGCTTCTATGATCATAAGTACATACCAATGTTATGTGCAAGTAAATGAACCACAAAGATCGCTGAAAAATGAACAAGACAAACAATTTCAGTCAGTAAGAGATTTTATTATATAATTTACACAGGGAGAGGGTAGATAACATTTGATACAATGAGCAGTCTTTATATGAAATAATTCAACCACACATACAGACAAACAGAAAAGCCATTTTTATTTAAGAAAATAATGTTGTTTCAAAAACATCCTTATAATAAAACACCAGTTTTACATAGATGTATTTTATCAACTTGCCTGCGAAAGTGTTTGGGAAACAGTGAAATGAATGGGCTTCAATGCAATGTTTGGAACTATAGAGCCCTCCATGACACGAGTTACTTCCGCATTCCATTCTTCCAACGGACGTCTATGCGAGTATCGTAACTCTGTTTTACAACGGCTCTGCCAGCACTACGTTTTAATTTCAGTGGTCTTTTTAAGAAATGTCTCTTAAATCTGATGTTTCGGTTGACGAATGCGTTTAAAATTTTACACAAAAATGGATTGAATTTTGTTGTTCTTAAAATAGTATGTTACACAATTATATGCAATGTAAAGAGGGGATGCTATCTTCGAGTTATTCCAGTATAACAATTACAAATAATAAATAAAATACATAATCATACAACTATAACTGGTAGACACTGAAAACCGACTGTATTCACAACTATGCATATATGGGACTACTGGTACTGCTCTTTTATTTTAACAATGATCAGAATTGCAACATAAAGTAAAAATACTGGCAGATTAATGTACAGTATCTTTAATAAAACATGAAATAACCCAACTTTATCTCTATCTCTGAAAAATTGTATCATATCATACATAACTGAAACTGGGCAGTTCTCACAATTTGTGATTAGATACTATCCGTACATGCTGTCACATTAATTTAAAGAGATTTCGTTGAAATGAGCATACAATTATTGTTTATAATTGTTGAAAGGGCGACAAAACGCTACGTCAGCAGCCAAATAGCACCCGCATTCCCGATCGGTCAGCGCAGCGTTGCGCAGCATCTTTTCTAGAAGACACGCCCACAAAGAACTGTCAGCTGCTCAGTTCAAGATGGCGCTGTCCTGTAGGGGTGTGTGCCGCGGGGCTTCAGTGATCTTACTATATGGACAACGACCTGTCGGGGTCAAAGCAAGTCTCTGCACACCTAGATTGACGTCCACACAATCAAGGTATTATTTATAATACGTTCAGAATGATCTATCGTTTATAGGCGGTTGTGTGGTTGTTTGCCTGCTGTAGTCCCATAGCCAGGGTGTTCTGCATTTAAACGAGTCATTATAAAAACTGATATTACTGGTTCATCATTAAAGTTACTGATAAGGCCATATTGTATGTTTATTGTTATCTGTCCTATTTTTACTTTTTGGTTAAAAATAAAATTAGCATTGTCATGGCAGTGAACAGGAAATGCAAAACCTGTTCTGCAATTGACATCACACAGCCTCTTTCATATTGAATTACTGTTTGTTTGTGTCTATTTGTATGTTTGTCTGGTAGTTTGTGGTTTGTAAGTCACTACTCACCTTCGCAAGCGAGGCATGGGATTGGCCGAAACATTGTGTCCAGGCTCAAGTGGGCCAATGAGAAGTACGAGAGATTCCTGCAGCGGCGCTTTCCTCGCTTTTATGTTCTCTATCACACCTTTATGAAAGGTAGACCTGGATTTATAAACCTTACACCATTATAATGTGTCATTCGGGTTTTGATTTTGACGTTATGTTGTTGCTCAAAGGGTTTCGGCTCCTGTTTCAAGATGCCAAAGAAATAAGAAGAATCCAGACCCGGGTGCTCACCGACAACATAGGTTATGAGAACCTGCCTTACCGCGAGTTGGAGAAACTCAGACAGGTGGGAAGAATCTTTGAGAAAAACATAACATGTACCCATACGTCAGAAATATTTCTGTATCGTTATTGTGATATGTCTGTTGCTTTCAGTTTCGGAGAGACTTAATCAAAGCCATTCCCCTGGCCATCCTGTCGATTCCTCCTTTTGCCAACTATTTGGTATTTATCCTCATGTGAGTATTCATTATTAAATTCAATCATAATTCCGTACTTTTTTCTTTTTTTAATGTCTTATCTGTTTTTATCCATCTATTTTATCCACCCCTTTGCTGCTCTTCCTTTATCACCAGGTACCTCTATCCTCGCCAGCTCCTCATCCGGCACTTCTGGACCCCACAGCAGCTGGTGGAGTTTCAGGGAATATATCATAGTCAGAGAGCACAGCATCACTGGGCTATAGTCAAAGGACTGGAGGGGACAGCACCTTCTGTTCAAGACAGCCATCTTAAAAGCCGACTCGTGGAGCTCTGCAGTAAGGTGAGAGGATGCCTTTGTTCTGTCACTATAACAAATTCCTCGTATGTGGAAACATACTTGGCCAATAAAGCTCATTCTATTCTATTCTATTCTATTCTATTCTATTCTATTGTTTGACAGTTTTGTACTGCGCTTTACATTCTGTACAAAATATTTTACTTTATTAGGCTATTAAAATATATACAGTATTTTGGTATATGTACTGTATATATATATACATATATATATATATATCTTCAGGTCCGAAATGGAGCCCATCCTGTGGTGTCTGACGTTCATGCAGTCCGAACGTTGTTCTCTGGACTACCTTTAGGCGTCAGGAGAATGTATGCAGACCAAATGGTGAGCGCCCATTTGTCCTGCATGTTCCATTTGTTCGTTTTCTTTTTCAAGTTTTTGTAATGTCACATTCAGTAACCGATTTGAAAAGTAGCCAATTCGAAGTAAGTTTGCTGACATCTTTATGGTTTTTGGAGGATGGTGGAAGGTATAAAAAGAAAACTACAAGACTGTCTAGTTGCACATTTAAGTCTTTTATCTGTGTTTTCCAGCGACATCTTTGTCCGTTGCTCTTCCTGACACCCCGCCTTCCTGCCTTCTGGGTTGGTCGGCGCTTGAATAAACACGCCTTAGAACTCATGCAGCTCGACCGTGCCATTGTTCGGTTAGGTTTGCACCAGTTAAATGATGCCGAGCTCAGAGAGGTCATAGGTCACTCTCATAACACTTTCTATCCATTACCTTCTTCTACTGGCTTTTTTATTTTGTGGTTTTGATGGATGTTGTCTCATGTTTATAACATGTCACCCAGGCATGCTTTGTGAGAGGGTTGAATCCAGACCATCTGAGTCCCGGATACTGTCGTGAATGGCTTACACAATGGCTACAGTTCTCAACACACCTCAAAGGTAAAAAATACAATTTGAAATGCTTGATTTAAATTGGTCAAATGCTTTTGTGTTAAATTATTATCAACACTAATGTTTAAATGTGTTGGTTTAGGACTAAACTTTTGACATGACAGTAATTCGGTGTTGCACATTCATTGTGGCATTGTGTTTTCCTTTTGTTCAGAATCAGAGACCTCCCTTTATCTGCACAGTATGGTATTGCTTACTGTAAACTTCTCAAAACACCCACGTCACTAACCTCAGACAACCAGATGACATCTCTACCCAATGCTCACCACTGACTTAAAGGAAACAACAAAAACCAACCTGAGGGCAAATGCCAGGGGAACAAGACTCTTGTATTTTACTCCAAGGAGCACAAGTTTCATCATCTGTTACTTCTGTAATTGGAGAAATATTTCTGTTTCTGTAATGTATATTCATAAATGTTGGAGTCTCATTTTTTAACACGTATTCAGTTTACTTTAGTGAGGTTATTTCAAGAATACCATTGAGTTTCTAGAATTTCTGAAGGTATTTAATTTTTTCTATGCTGGAGGGTGTAATGATGCCAAAAAGTGCATCGCTGTGAGCGGTTACAATCACATATAGTGTGATATGTCGGTAATATCTTATTGGAACTCATTGGTCTTTTCTTGAGACATTTATTTACTTATTTCACTAAAGATTGTCCAAACAGAGTGCTAAATTGTTGTGGACTTGTTTCTATGATATTGTTTCCCATTACAACTTTCTGTGCGATCTTAAAAGGAACACAATCAGATCTGTGCCATTTTTTGTGTTTGCACTGACCCACGGTAATTAAAATGAGTTTGATCCCATTTATTAAGATTTCAGTCTATCAGATGTTTAAGAAAAAGCCTGTTAAGAGATACTGCAGATAAGGTATATTCTTTTATTACCAAGCTGAATTCTGTAATATAACATATCCACATTTTAATTGTTTATATACACATTTTAAGTTAAGTATTTATTTTTAAGAATTTCAAACTACACAAAGATTATTTGTCCTATTCAAAAAGATGTCTGTTGTGTGCACTGGGCTGATGGTTAAAGCACTGCAGTTAAGTCGCTAACGCTATACAAGCTTGGATCTATATGGATCTTGGGGTAAGCAAGACCAAGAAAAATGTCTTTAAACCTTTTCATTCAGCCTTTCACAGGTGCCTTTACATTTAAGAACACCAATGCAAACAAGGTGAAATACATGCTGTTATGTTGTCAATTGTGCAGCAATTTTGAGATGTGTTTTATATCAAGAGACACTGCTGTTTTTTGTTTTGTTTTGTTCGGTGAAATGTTAATAGGCAATGCAGTATGAGAAGGTCTGAACTGACTTCTATTAAAAGACTTCACTTAATATTATCTAATGTGAACTCTTCATTTAATAAAAATTTTCACAACTTCATGTGAAAAAAAAAAAAAGAACAAACATGTTTCAAACATTTTATTGTTTGTTTGACATTAGATGTGTTAATCTAAAAATATATAAAATTGGTAATATCAGTAGATTTTGTTTTGAAGAAGTACAATAATTTTCCTTTAACCCAAAAGGAAAGTGTGGTAAGCATGCTGATAAAAAGGTAAAGATCACGTCAAAAACAATAACTAAAGAAACACTAACTGAGTGGAGAGTCAAAAGCGGACTAATCTATTAGATCAGACTCAGAAACATGGATAAATATTTACGCTGTACTGTGAAAATGTGCATTGTCAAATTAAACAGCAAGAGGGGGAAATATCTGCCTCTTAAAAAAGAAGAATAAAACACCTGTATGGTCTCTAACAGCTTTAAGTGATGAAGTTTGTCCCTCTTCCCAGATTTGGGTTGAAATGTTAGGACTTGAAGCAATCACATCACTTCATAACCACTGCGAATGGCTCTCATCAGAACGCATGCCAACACGATGCCAATAATCTAGAACAACAAAGTCAATGTTTGATTAATAAAGCAAACATATTAACAACATCAGACTTTGTGCAGTACTATATATGTAAAAGGAAAAAGGATGTCATCTTACCTGCACAAATGCAATAACCAGAGCAGCCACAGCAACCCACAGAATATTTTGTTTGAGAATGTTCACTATAGCAGGCTGACATCCCTGTATAAAACAAATACAAAAACAAACATCTTACTGCACTGTGCACACCACATACCCTCTCCAATAAAACAATGTTACATAACCCAAAAGCCTAATGGCTTAAAAAAATCTTTAAACGAAGAAAGTACACAATTCCCAAGCATAGTACATCATTTCCAGAAAGATTCTTACATGCGTGTAGATTTTGTTGTCATTGTGAATTGCTCCAATACCACAGTTTTGAGTCACGTTTTTACAGCAGGAGTCTGGGACCGAACTGTGGGTTGGCATGAAGTTCACCCAGTCGTCAGAGGAGTTTGCTCCACAGCACTTAAGCTAGAAGAAAAGAAATGGTCATTAAAATCAACCTTCTTATATAGGTTCACTGATTTAAAGCTAAATTGATTTAAAAACCAGAGTTGTTTAATTGACTGGACAAAGACCACAATTACAAAGTTCTTCCAGAAAAGTATGATGTCAATATTGTTTTCCCTAACATCTTCGGGATCTTGGTTAATGGGTATAATAATAAAAAACAGAAGCACAGAAAAGAAACTAAACTACACTTTAGCTAAATAACAGCAGGATATCATCTTAATGTCAACAGACGTCAGTAATCAAACAAGCCTGAGATACTCATAATCCGAGCATGATCAAAGTTATGTTTAGAATATCAAAAGTGATCAGGTAACTCTCGTTTACAATTCTGGTATTGAGATATGCATTTTTAATGCTGCCACTATTAATGGTTGACCAACCTCATTCTGTATTCCATCAAGGGTTTTCCTGGCACTCTCTGTGGTATTATAGTCCTTGATCAGTGTTTTAAATCCCTCGTTCACCAGATCATTCATCTACAGAACAACACAGAAAAATTAAAAGGAGAATTCGGGTAATAGTCATTAAGTGCAGATGAGAGTAGGGTTGTGTACAAGAATCAGTAAGCTGATTGAATGTCATATGCATTACTCTCTTATGAGACCTGCTTCATTGGACACATTCTATTGTTAAAAACAGCTGGTGAGATCGGTACAGGATCTAGTGAGTAGGGAAATACTCACTTTTCCACGATAGACATATACAGCAATAGCGGCCCCAATTTCAGTGATGATTATGAGAGAGAGAAAAACAGCAAACTAGGAGAAAACAAATACATAAGTCAAGACATACCATCCTTTAATTAAAAAGTAACAAAAACGGTGAGCTTATCAAATGTGAATTGAATTTATTTCAGAGCTTGTGAACTAGAATCGAATCATAAAATCTGTATCAATACCAAACCCTAACTGCTACACGACCTTGTTCAATTACAATCTAGCCAAACAATGACACATTATTAGTCAACGTTCTTCGTACTGTTGGTGTCCATTTAATTAAACTACGCAAATATTTAAATTATCACATTATCAGGCTAACAAATAATCTGGTTAGACCGGTCTGACTTGTGTTGATCTGCTGCAATGTTAGTGCAAAGCCAATGCACAAACAAAAACACTGAAGTTTGTCCACAAGCACCAGGGCCAATTTCACTAGTTGCATAAAACTTGCGGGGGAAAAAATGTGACACATTTATTAGTGCAAATGTGAACTTAAAATCCTTACCGTTGTGACCATGCAGTGATTCTCCTTCAGGGCCCCACAGCAGCCAAAGAAGGCGATGAAGAAGATGATGACCCCCACCACAATTAGCACCAAGGCTGAACCAGAAGCTCCTTTGAGGACCGCTGTGTTGTGGAGAGAGACTTGGGCTATTACGCCCAGAACTATTAAGGCTAGCCCACATATCTAGTGACAGAAGACAGGGAAATAGAGGTTAAGACAAAAGGTTAAAACAGACAAGAACAGACCCTTCAAGACTAGTTCTAGTTATACAGAGTCATCAGGGTAAACCTCACATTGACAGACTACAGACAACAATAAATGTCAAACTAGGATTTTAATCAGTAACATATTTATAAATCATAAACAAGTTTTTGATTGAAGCAATTACTTTTTAGTTACACATAAACTAGTCCAGAACCACTGGTTTTTCTAAAAATGCAAAAAAGCAATCTAGGAGAAAGGAAAGGCTTTAGTAAACATGATTTTTGTACCAATGAAGTGGGAGAAGCTTTTATCCAAAGCGACTTACACATGAGGGAACATTTAACAATTATGATGAATATAATGAGAATCTTGTTTTGTAGCATCATGTCAGGCCACTTTGTAAAGACTTTTTAATCTCAAACCATGATATTTATTATGAATAACGTGTGTTCAGGATTACATCTACTGCTATACAATTTCATTGCGACTTCTAAAAACCCTTTCTTGTAAAACCTTTTTTGGAAAAGTTCTATGGAGTTGTATGGAATGCTTTAGGAAATAACCAAACTAAAGACAATAGGTATATGAACGTATGCTATGCTTATTATATTAGGTTATAGTACTTTAGAGCTATCAAACAATTTCATAATAACATTCAGTACAGTCATTTGCTAATGGCGTTGGCTCTCAAGAGTCTGCTCAATGCTCATAATCCTTTATAAAGTTTGTATAAGCAAACACACTGATCAGCGGAGTAGTTCCGCATCACCATTATCGCAGAGATAAAGTACTGTGCAAACGTTTCTAATAAAGTAGCAGTAAAGAACACATATCTAGTTTAGCAGCTGTAGAGGATGTTCAGTATATATGCAGGATGTATGGGCGTTTCAGTGCACACAAGCGGTTGCCAGTCGACAGCTCTAAACTACTTTTATGACTACATCAGAGTAACACCAGAGTGAATATTTTAGGGTAATAATCAGTGGAACCAGGCGATAAGTACCCGTAATAATACAGGAAGTTGAAAAAAGAGAATCCTGTTGTCATTCTTTGCTAAGTGAAATGGACACTTTGGTACAGAGTTCGCACTAGTCTTTCACTGCATGAAGCAAACTAAAGGAACATGTAATGACATGAATAAGGAAGGAGTGGTATTAAATCATCTATTATCAGCCCATATTCCAGCTGACCTTTAGCATTATTAAATACGTCACAAACAATGTTAATACTCAGAAATAAAAGTCACATGATGCCATCATAAAACGGAACATCAATCACATGACTGACGCTGAATTTAACAATCTCTTTTCTCTCTAACTGAGAAATGTGAGAAACAAACACTTAACTCTTTTTCACACACAAACTTGTTCACAAAACTTTTTCCAAGTTCTTTAATACTGAAATACTTGTGTCACATCGTGTTGATCAAAAACCGAAAAAGTGGAAAAAGAATCTGCTAATTGATATTGTTTTATGTCAGGAACAACCCCTGTTGCTCAGTATCTGTTTAACTCGGGACACGAAATGTCTGATGACTCCCATGGTAATACATTTTAGAAGGATCATGTAATCACAGGAAAGGTAGGAAGTGCAGATGTGTGAAAGTAAGCTTGGGCACAAAAGAGTAGGCCATTTGAAAAAACATCCAGTCAGCCACAGAAGTAAACGGACGATATTACTATGAAAAGAAGTTGATGTTTTGATGTCTTCAATTCAATGGATTGTTTCCTCAGTAAATGCACAGAGCTATGTGCATGCAAGACTGTTTTTTTAGGAAATGTACCACAAAATACCCGAGTTACATTATAAACCGGCTTCTAGGGAAAACATAGTTCAAAAGCACAACAGAGCATTGATGCTGCTGTGTGTCATTAAACTGACTAGCTTGACTGAGTGTTAAGTGTCTTTAGCCTAAAGTGAAAATCAGTGTCAGTCAACTGCTGAAGGACAGGTCTAACCACTCTAATCCTCAACATCAACGAAGTGTTGTAAACAAAACCAACTATGCAATTTAGCTTATTTAACAATACAATTGTAATTGTACTTTATTAACCTGTACTGCTTTGTGACATATTAATAAGTTTGTATCATACAGTTAGTGTAATGCATCAACTAAGTCCATACAAGTACATGCTCATGGACAATAACACATCTTTGGCAGCACAACATTCCCAACAAACCAGAAAGAAAGGAGTAAACCAACATGATCTTACAACAGCATCATATTTGACCTGTGTGCTTACACAAAATACCTGTATTCCAGTCATCTGACTCTGACATCATGAGAAGCTTTTCCTGTATGTTGTGCAATCTTGGGCCGGTACAGTAAGTTACAATATGAGTCACAACAAGAGGAATATCAAGAGTTGGCTCCCTTTAACCCTCTCGACTGAATAAAGTGTTGAATACGCAAACCTTTAATCTGAAGTGGGAAAGAAAATATGTCTAATATGTATGTGCCTCCGGTCAACGCGCAATAATCCAATGATGACAATACTAGGAAATGGATCAGCAGGTTAGGCACATGTTCACTGATTTATGAAATGACCTGCTTACTCACCCAGAAAATGAAATTAAAGAAAAACAGCAGGTATTTGACACACGTTGCTCCCCCTTCTACAGCCATGGTGCTTTTTATTCGATTCTGAAAACAAAATGAGAGGAAAATAAATAAACGAAACCAAGTCACCACACCCACTGCCCATAATATTTGAAAGGTTAAGTAAATGAACAATATATAGGTTATTGCACTGATACGAGCTCAAAATGGTGTATAGTTAATGAATAACTATGCATTTCTTAAAGTCAGAAGCCCTAAATATCCCCGTTAAACAAGTGCAAGAAAACACAAGAACTAAAAGTAACGGATAATGTTTATGAGCTAAATAAACTGTTGATATAACCTCAGGAACAAGGAACTGAGATTACAACCGTGTGAACGCAAAAGAAAAATGTGTTTACAATATGACTAAGATCACGAGACCAGAGTGTTTGTTTTACCATACTCAAGGTATATCATCCTAGTTTATTTATTTTTAACTTTAAAAGACCCCGCGTAGCTTTACTTTATCAGTAGAGAAATTACCAGAATAAAAACATGTGTTTTTCAGATTATGACGACACGACGGTATTTCTACTTCCAGTAAACCCCCTTCCACTGATATCCCACGTTATAATTATTTCCTTCGTATACTCCTACACAAAACCGCCTCAACTTGACTTTATCAGCATTAATGTGTTGTAAGCCTAATGAAATAAATGATTCACGAGTTTTAAAAACGAACCACTATATGTAAATTAAGTGATTTTCAACTGCGTAACTTACGTGTGTAACACAGGGCCTCACTTTTCTCAAAAAAGCGAAGTCTGATGAAGTCTAGTAACGTTATGATTACAACGTGAGACGCTCGATGCGAAGGAAACAAAACAATGTGACCATTTACCTTTTAACGAAATTACAGTCCGCGTGTAATTCGATGATTTCTAGTCAAAACAAATTACTGACTAAAACACAAGCAAGTATTCGCCATATGGTAAAACGGTTTTTTTTAATCTTGTATGTACTTTAGATAATTACTTCAGAAAGGTCCGTTAAAATTCAAATCAGAGGCGGCGCGCGCTACTCTTGTTGAAAAATATAAACGCGGAATTAAATGCTTACCTCGAGCTGAAGTGTACTAGTTTAAACCTGTAGATTCGAGAACTGGATGCGGTCTATCGAGGCAGCGGTGTATAAAACTCGAGTAACGTTACCTCCCTTCTGTACTCCTCCCTTACTGCAGCTCAACATACTAACGTTACGTTAAATCAACTGTGCAAGAACAGTTACATTGAGGCAAACTGTTTAATATATTTTTATTTTACGTATTTTTCTTTTGATTTGATGTAATATGTAGGATTACGAAACCGTTTGTGGTCCAAACAGAATGTATTGGAGGGATTAACATTTTGGTATAGGCATAGGGCCTACTAAAGTCAATTTAAAGGGAAAGTACACCCCAAAATAGGTGTTATCATTCACACCCCTGTCAGCCACAACCTGTGTGACATTCTTCAGTGAGACATAAAAGATATTTTGAGAAATATCCATACAATGAAAGTCATTTGTGAGTGGTATATTTTGTGTTATACTTGGAAAAAAAGAGTGATACAGCTTTGGAATGAAATGAGGACGATAGAATTTTCATTTTGAGTGAACTATCCCTCTATCATTTTGCAGCCATGTAAACATCATGTGACATTGAAGATGTCATTGAAGATTAGACAATTATTATTCCAGATCATTTTATGGTGGATTTTAGAACAAATGTTTATTGATTCTCAATGACCACAAGTAAAGAACTCGAATAAAAACTAGGCGGTGTAGTTTAGCTGTCAACATTTCTCTGAATTCAACTCAATTTCTGACTGAGTTTCCAGTGAATTGTTGTGTAGTAGTCACATGGATGACATCATCATCTGTAACTTCAAGAAGAGTTACGTTCCATTTAAATATCCATGTTGCTATCTTTCATTCCCCTACGTGTTTTTATCTTGCGCTTATTGACCTATGGATAAAAGAAAATATTTGAGATTTCTTTATCCTTATTTAAAACATGCCAAAAGGGGAAATGTTCTCATTTTATTTTTAAGTGTTTTCTTTTGCAGCAAACTTGTTCGGAATGATCAGTGTTTGAAAACGAGCTTTTTTCACTATACATTACCTTATGGAAAGCTGATCAGCTCTGATGAAACCAGTCCAATCCAATAATAAAGAATTTGTAGCAAACAAAGGAGATGGAACTATGTTGGTCACCCCCATGTCATGGCTCACATACAGGAAATGAGAGAGCAAACTGACCAAGTCATGCTATTATTTCATCACGATCCCCATGACATGTTGTCGCTTTCTGGCAGCCGGGACCTTTACTCTGGAACCATCAATCCAGACATGTAGTCATGTTCGCTCAGCAAGTCGATTTAGTGTCAGAGGGTCACAACAGACTTGTTGTAAACGTTTCAAACACAGGTTGTACTGTCAGTTTGAGTTCCTGCTGGTGTGCATTTCTGTGGTTAAAGCCACTAGCCCTGGTGTTTTTACTTCCTGTAATTTAATTTTCTGTTTATGGCCTCTCAGAACGATACTAAACACTGGTCATTAATCTACTACTATAGTTTTCAAAATGTAACTTTTGAGCTGCAAGCCAAATTTTTAGCCATCATTTTATGCCCCCCCGAACATTGTTCCCACACTGTTTATCCTCACCAGTGTTGGGTAAGTTACTCTGAAAAAGTAATTAATTACTAGTTCCTAATTACATATTCAATAGTGTAATTAGATTACTGTACAAATTACTCTCTCCAAAAAGTATTTAGTTACTTATTACTAATTACTTTCTATATCCTATATCAACCTTGATTAGTTAAGTGATTTAAGGATAGACATGAAACGGCTCTTTTAATTCATTCAATCAAATAATATTAAACTACATAAAGTACTCTTATTAACTGACCAAAGTATTACAAATGTGAGAATTATACATTAAAGCATGGATTTTAAAGTTAGACTTTGAATTTTGATGTTAATTCCACTATTGCACACACATATTACACAAAGTATTTAGTTTAATTACATCAAAAGTAACTGTAATTAAATTACAGAAAAATAAGAGTAATCCCTTACTTTACTTTTTCAAGGGAAAAGTAATTAAATTGCAGTGACTAATGACTTAGTAACTAGTTACACCCAACACTGATCCTCACTCAGTTCTTTCTGTCTGAATTACATGTGAAAATGTTTTCCTGCAGAAAACAAAAGAAATTTGTGGCTCATGCCAACAAGCACAAGAGATATACAGTATGTGTCTAAAGATAAATACATGCTGAATGTAACAGTTTGCTTGTGCATAATATAATCAGTTCTGTTTAATCAATGTGGTTGAATGGGTTAAAATGGCACATAGACAAAGTCACAGAACATTTACAAAGGCATGATCTGCATATCACAGAAGCAAAAACTGTTTTCTGTACTAAGAAGAACACTCAGATTGCAAGCGACGTCAGGGAACCTGAACTTCCAATCTTCTTAAACCTGTTGGCTGCAGCAATGGCTATGTAGTTTTTCTGTGCAAATGAGAAATGAGAAGAGAATGAGAATGTGTATCAGTGTGGTGTATCAGATTCAGGATGTATCATGGTTTGTGCAACTCATATGCGCATTCATGGTTTCCATGGTATTTCACCTTCCACATTCGTCTGGCCATGTACTTCTTAAGGAGAACCTGCGACTTGAGCACTATGTTGCTGCTCTTTGCTTTTTCTGAGATGTTGTTGAGCCACGGATGCTTGAGACACTGGGCAGCGCTCAGACGACCACTACACAACAGATAAAGAGATAGTCTGTTTGAACTATAATAACACAGACAGCACGCCGGCATAAAGTATAGTTGTGTCTATTGTGTGCATTTGTACCGAGACAGTTCGAAATGATCAGTTTTAGCTGGATTTTTTTCTCATTTTTTTCTGTATGTATGTCTTCATTCTCACCTTCTCTCTCGGATCAACAGGTTGGACACAAAGTCTCGAGCCTCTGCAGAGACATGCTCGAACGC
Organism: Triplophysa rosa; assembly: GCF_024868665.1. Classification (NCBI taxonomy): domain Eukaryota; kingdom Metazoa; phylum Chordata; class Actinopteri; order Cypriniformes; family Nemacheilidae; genus Triplophysa; species Triplophysa rosa. The sequence goes on from NC_079910.1 coordinate 6,046,451, forward strand.
ATCCTCATCAAAGTACCTGAACATCCAACAGGGGGCGTTGTTTTACAAAGCGACACCAGATTTCAAAATGGTGTTCTGTAATAATTGTTTATTTTTACTAACTCTGTGTTGTGTACATGAAAAACATAAAAAGTGCCTACCAGTTGCACATGAGCACATTGTTGAGGGTCTGGCTGTCATCATCACCCAGAAAAGGAGAAAGGCCACTTAACCTAAAAAAACAATTCTGAATGAAATACAATTTATTGTCCTCCAAAGGGGAAATTTGTATTGGACTCATGGTGTTTACAATGACAAAAACTAAAACATTAGTCAACACTACAAAAATTTAAATAAATAACAACACTCATTCGTCAATGAGTGCCAAAATTTGATGTTTCTTTCTTTTTTCCTTCTCCTTTACAGTTCTAACCTTTGACAACATCAAACAACCATAGAAATGAGTTCTGTTTCATTAGAGCTTGCTCTATTTCTTTCTTCCCAAAAGAGTGCAACAGATTGGTATTGCTTTAATTAGACTACATAGTTGACTGAGTGACCCCACAGGACAGATTTGTTGCCCTGTGTGATGTTATTGGCCTCCTTCCATTTTCCCTTCCCCCCCCCAGAGACCTCTCCTATTATGAAAGCTTTCATTAAAGAAATTGATTCTAGGCATGCAATAATTTTCTATAACTTAAAACAAATATTTCTACCTGTGAATTATACGTTTTCACAGTTTATTATGACTTACAGCATATATGTGACGACGCCCAAAGTCCACATGTCTGTAGGAAACGAGACAAAATCAAAGTTCACCACCTCTGGAGCCAAAAATTCAGGTGTTCCAAAAGAAACCTTGAGCTTTTCTCTAGGTTTGTATCTAGAGATGGAAGAACAATCAAAAACAAGCCTCAACCTTAATATTTGAATTGTCACAGGATCAACACAATCAGAAATAAACAGCGGTCATTAGAAAAGTATGTCATAATGGCACATGTCATGCCAGCCAAAAAAGGTCTGATGGCAATACTAATTTTGAATTGATCTAATAAACATGCAGGCTGAAACACAATAGCAGTATTTAGATATAGGCCTATATCTACCTTCTGGCAAGTCCAAAGTCAATAATCTTCACCTGATGGCTAGAGTGATTAATAAGAAGGATGTTTTCTGGCTGAAAATAAAATAGATAAAATATAGATCATCATTTATTTAAAAGTGCCAAAGAAAGAAACTGTGAATGCTGTTTGCAGGTATTGGGGACCTATTTACAGTATGTCCCTCAATGATAATTTGAAAAATAAATAATTTGAAAAACCAATAAATGAATTGAACGTCAGTTATGATCACATGGATAAATAGATAAAATCATCTGTAATTTTATCACTATAAGATGTTTCAATTACATAAACTGTAAAATAACATATTAAACCTACCAATTGATAATATATATTATTTTTTGAATTATTAAAAAATATATATTTTAATTTTAATATACAGTAAACTTATTAAGAAGTGCAATTTAATGTATTTTTTTTATTTTTCATAATCTTCTGCAGATTATAATTTTCCATTGAGCCAGGAGGTGGAACCCAAGCGGCTGTCATTCAAACGTAGTTCTTTCTTTTAACTTCTGTAGTTCTTATAACTTATCATGTTTACACAGTAACAACAACAACAACAACAATGGCATGTCAATGACAGCAACAGTTGTTGCCTTAAATTTCTCTGTGACGCAGACAAGCAAGGCCTATTTATAAAACACATTTTCTTTTACATTCCTCCTTGCATTAACAGTTACTGTAAGTTTTTATATAGCGTAAGCCCTTCCCTGTCATACAATTTTCCTAAGGCCTATGAGAGAAAAGAGCATTACCTTAAGGTCCAGGTGAAGGACGTACATCTGATGCATGTACTGGAGTCCCTCACAGATCTGTTTCACAAAGACCATGGCATCCACCTCAGTCAGCGGGCAGCTCTCATCCACGATTCTTTCAAACAGCTCACCCCCCTCCACACTGAATAAAACAGACAGAATAACCTCCTTGAAGCAGAGTCTGAATTATTACACAAAGAACTAAAAAAGCTATATTATGTATTATAAAACTTAAATGCAAAACTGTTAATCTTATTTTATATTACACAGCAAACTCTTTGCTTGGTTAGAACATGTGTTCTTAATATAAAATAGCTCACAACTCCAATATCAGCACGACTTGATTCTTGACCTCAAAAGCTTCGTAGAGTTGAAGAATGTTGGGGTGGCTGAGCTGGTTCATGACCAGGATCTCATTCAGTGCCATGTCCTGCAAAAAAAGCATGTAAGGAAAGCAGGTGTTTTGCAAAGGCTTCCTCTTGTGATTCACGCTGTGCTAAATAAAAGACCATTCAAAAGTCATTTTTAAACATGCTGGTGTACTTACTCTTTCTTTGGCATTTCTTGTGTTGATAATTTTAGCAGCAAGCCTCATCCCCGTCTTATTCTCTGTACATTTGTGCACCTTGCCAAAGCGGCCACTAACAACACAGACATACAAAAATCTGTTTGATAACTCAATTAAATCAATTATAATTCAGTAGAAGTCATGAGAGCTTTTATCTGACCCTCCCAGAACTTCTCTAGTGTGGATACTGAAGGTGTCACAGGGTGGAGGGTTTGACTTTAATGCAACAAACCGGTGAGAGAAAGGTGCCGGCTGAGATGGAACATCATCTAAAGGAGTTAGAAATAGAGAATATATTTTGATCTTCATTAGTGGTATCATGCTACATCATCTCAGATGTTTGAAACAGACGTGGCACCAGTTACATTGATGACAGCACAATCTATTTATCAAGTCTATTTGGCACCTGTTTTGTTACAATCTTTCAAGAATCTGTCTACTTGAATGGGATTCTCAGGTCAAGAATCGCTATGAGACGGTTATGGTGTTGATGGTCTGTAAGACTCTCTCTGTTGGGCTCGAGTGGAAACAGGTGCATATGATTGGATGGCACAATAATGTTCTGGGGACAAGGATTATCATGTTTAAAATACTCCACATGTCTAAGGTCAAACAAATTTACACAACACTACTGGCAGTGATTTTGACCCTGTTTATTGTATCCCATGTTGAAAATTCTTTTGCGGTTATTCCAATATTTCGTAAAAGAAAATAAGCCTAAAAGATACATATATTTTAATATATTGCATTGTCATACACATGCACAGACAGACAGTTAACAGACAGACAGATATTTACCTATCATTTTAAGACAGGTTTTAGGGGGATTGTTGACTTTCGCCTGAGCTGGAGGTTTGTCTACAGCTGGGTTTATTTTAATCTGTATTCCACCAGCTACATGCTTCGAATCAGATGATCCGGGCCTTCTCTTTTCTAAAGGTGATGTGAGGGGTGGATCTTTTTTACCAGCAGTAATCTGCAATCTGTTTAAGATGCAAAAAAATAAGAAAAATGCATCCCAGCAAGTTTTGAGAATGTTCCAAAAAACATCTTGTAAGCAAAGAAATCTGACCTTTTGCACAAAGTATGTTCAACATCACACATTTGCTTGAATTTCATACATGTCTGAGAAATGTTGAATTTTAAATATTTACGTATTCTGTTTTTCATGTAGTGATAAAAAGTGTGCTTCGAATTCTGGGACAAATAATGCATGAATTGCTCACTTTACCTTTGCAAAGAGTTGGGACAGCTCTGCACTTGTCTAAGAAAAGAAGCTTCCTTTGTTGCCGTGGTAACAGTTAAACCCATTGTTTTTGGTGGTTTGTGGCTTGGTGGAAACAGTGTTGAATCTTCTTCTATTTTTTTTGTTGGTTTATTTTCTGATAATGTGCCAAAGCTCTGTGCGGGAGGAACAAGATTTGCTGGCGAAGTCAGCTTAGGAGAAATGTTGGGTACCAGTGTGTTGGTACCTGATGCCATTTTTGTTGTTGGAGGAGAAACTGGTTCAGTTTTCTTTGGTACATTAGGATTTTGTGGCTGAATTTTATTTACTGTTCCAGTATGTTTCGGCACGATTGTGTCAGACGAAGCCACTGCTTTTGTCATATGAGCAGAAGTTGTTGTCATCTTGGTTACTTTACTGTTTGGTGTTGGAACTTCCTTCTCGTTTTGGACTTCTGGCTTTGGTGAAGGACTCCTTGGAGCGACCAACCTCTGGGACACCATAGATTCAGGAGCAACGACAGGTGTCTTGATATTATTCTTATTTTCCATTTTAATGATATTCTGTGTTTGCTGCAGATTATGTGACTTGGAGGTTACAATGGATTTTTCTTTTTCTCCTTTGTTTTGTAATTTAACTTCATGCTGAATTTTGACTTCTGATGAATCTTTTTCAGTTAGATGGTCCTCACTTCTAATTCCATTGTTTTCATTTACCTCTAGTAATATGCCTGCACAAACACACATACGTAAATACAACGTACATACAATGTACGTTTGTTTACATTTAATGCATACAAAAATCGAAACTGCTCATTCTTCATTTGTACTGTCTAAGTATACATTTATTGTTTGTTCTTTAGTCAGGTGATTTGTGGGTCATCCTGTCATTCTGCTGTGCATGAGGCATAAATAGTTGACATGCTAACAGGCCTGTCACTCTGATTTATGTCCATCACATTAGAACTGAAACAGGGAATCCTGCGGCTCCAGTCCACCGAATGACTGTAATAGTCTTATAATGTTTGATCATTGTAGTCACCTTTCTCTGAGGCCACGTTAAGGGCTTGGGACACTATTTTACGCTCTCTAGGTGTGTCCAAGCGAACATAGACTTCCTCCTATAATAAATATACAGTAGATACAAATTCAGGTTACAATCATGTGAACCAAACCAAAAGAATAGCAGTTAAACGATAATGTAAAGTGACGAGTTACTGGCAAAGGCATAAACAGAAATATTGTATAGGAATACAAGAATGTCATAAAATAGAAAAATACAGTATGCATATACAAATACAGGAAGTTATTTTGTCTACTAACCATAGAGGTTCGGACAGGCAGTGACTTCCTTCTCTGTAGAGCCACCAAAGGCACAGACACACACAGTCTGTCTTCTAGACCTTTGTATTGAAAAAAACAACACATACATTATATATTAAGGCAATATGAGATTATGCCAGATGCATGCACAGCTGAAATGTATCCATAGACTTAAGATCACAGTGCATAGATATATAGTTATAACAGCACCATTGCAACTCTAATATTGCATTGATCCATGTTTTAAATGAAAGGTAAACTATCTTGTTTTAGATGCAACAAATCTAGTTATAAGAGTTTAGTCAAAAAATATACGTGCAAAATCCTCCACATTATAAATATTCTCACTATAATGCCAGAAATACATTAACAATATAAAGGTGCAGTACAAAACCAGCATCATTTCTATTTCCATACCGCATGCCAGGTCCTCCAGAGCTGTTCTCATTTCCAGGACTTTCCTTTCCAAAGAATCCAGGAGTCTGCCTTGAGCTGACAGCTGGCGGGTCATGGCCTCCTGCAGCGTGCTGGGCTGGGCACAGGTCCCGCATAAGGGGCAACCTCTTCCTGAGCTCCAGGTAAGCAGCTGGTCCACTTTAAAACACAAGTCATCAACTTTGGCCTCCAGGGTTGCGGGGTTGGAAGGAGGCACAAGGCATTTCATAGAGTCCTTGAGTGACATACATGAACTGGAGGTCGATCTAGGCAGAGAACTATTTAATGGGGATAGGGAACATGCTGTTAGAGTCAAGAAGGTGATCACTGTACTTTAAAGAAATAACAACAAATTAGACACAGAATCAAAAGGTATTGAGAAAATATTTATATAATTTACTCTCAGAGGTTTTAACACCCACCTGTAAAGATGTTATCCAGACCAAAATGTCAAGTCTACAGTGAATGTGTTCTTCACAAAGAGGTTGGATACATGGATCGCTGGTGTTTTGTTAGAGCTCACAGAGTACCGACATAACAGATTCCTCTTTTATCTGAGCACCCTGACCACCACACCAGAAATAGGCAGACCAGAGGGGGCGGAGGGTCTGAAACAGTGACCGGTGATAATAGAAGCATGTACAGCAGGAATGGTTTGGGGGGGGCATGGGAGTGAAGTGGACAAAGCATTGGCTGAATGAAAAGTCTCTGCACCTCTGACTGTCCTGTGGAATGCTGTGACATAATTAGCTCTTAGTGTATCTTTAATGGAAAAAACATTGTGGCCTTTGCTGTATTTATACATAAATACACAGACACAGCAGGAAGGTTTTTTTTAAAGAAACAAACACATTTTAACAAGTGGGTAATTAGAACCTCATATTAGAGATTTAATAATAATGTAAAATCAACACCTATTAAATATATGTTAACTGCATGATGCTGTAAAACTGCATGATATCTGATGCTTTGTATCAACCATTCATTAATCTTCAGACAGAGAATGTTTTTCATGCGTTTTTCATGCGTTTCATGCGTCCAGCCCTCAGATTTTTTTTTTTTTGAGTAAAAAGGATAATGACAAATGTGATTAAATTCAGCTTTTTAGTAATTATAAAGGAAGTGCTCATTGTGCGTGCTATACTGTATATAATCCATTCAGAATTGTATAAAACTTGGTTTTCATGCTGTTAAGACCAAACGGCCACATACACGCTGCAAAGCTTCGGGAATTACATCGGCATATAAATGCGGGATTCACTTTTGAAATAGCTATGACTGACATATTGATAGCCATAGTTAGTTCCTGAATAAAGCAGACTTTTGGACTGAAATGGTTAAATAGTCTGCTGACTTACAGACTCATTCATAACAGTCCCTTGCCGCCACCTACTGGATGTAACTATGTAAACTGCACTGAAATCGTTGAAAAATCCCCACAACACTAACACACCGACTGACAGCTTGTCTCAATTTATATTTTTAATATCTAATAAACTAGTTTCTTGCATTTAAACAAGTATTTTTGTCAGGGATTTCAGAAGATCCAAATTGCAGGCAGCGGGTATTAAGGGGTTAACAAGAAACTGATTTATTTACACAAAACAGGAACAAAACAAAAGCCCACAATGGGGTAACAAAGACAAGACTAAATAATAATAATAAGTAATAAAAAGAAACAAAGACTTCCCACGTGGGGCACAAAACCAAACTAGAAACAAACCGACACAATGTCTCACACAAAGGTTCAGGTAAGGTATTCACAAGGACAGGCAAAAACTAACGAATAGCGATACCGGCCACGACTAGGCACAATACAAGACGAACCGACACAGGACAGAGAAAACAAGGGCATTAAATAGGGGAATACAAACGAGGGATAATGACACAGGGAGGGTGAAGGGCAGGTCGCAGTGATCAGACACTAACGGGAAGCTAAACGGGATAATAAGGGGGCGGGGTCAGAGACGCGACACCGGAGAGAACGCATAATATGTTATGATAGACAATAATATGATTCTCTCCACATAAAACCTAAGGCTTTGTCATGACTCTGCCAAAAGATCAAGAATTACATGACATAGGGAGGCAGAATCATGACAGAAGCCCCCCCGTTTAATGAACACCCCCAGGTGTTCACCAAGGGGTAGACTAACGAGACAGGGTAGACTGAGACAGTGACAAGAATAAACAGAACATGGAAAATAAGATCAGGGGCAAACATGCAAAAATCAGAAACGGGTTGGGGTGCGATAAAAATAACAAACATGGGAGGGCCAAAACAAGGGTTCATGGGGGGCAGTCCAAAGGGGTTGGGGCTCGGGGGAACAGTCCTAGTCCCTGATTGCGCTTGAGAGCGCGGAGTTCTGGGGGACTTAGGGGAGAAGGTCCTGGGGGGGACAAGGTTGGGCTCCGGCTGGAACGCTGGCTGGAAAACCAGCTGGAAGGCCGGCTGCTGCACCGGCTGGAAGGCCGGCTGCTGCACTGGCCGGGACGCCGGCTGCTGCACCGGCTGGACAGGACAGGACACTAGGATGGACTCCAGCTGCACCGGACTGGCTACCGGCTGCACCGGACTGGACACAGGCCTGAGCGCCGGCTGCACCGGACTGGACGCTGGACTGGACGCTGGCTGCACCGGCTGGATCACTGGTGGGGGCGCCGGCTGCTGCACCGGCTGGGACGCTGGCTGCTGCACCGGCTGGGGAACTGGAACGGGTGCCGGGACCTGGGCAGGACTAGACGCTGGCTGGGTCTGGAGCCGCGGCCCCCTCCTCGGCTTCTTCTTCTTGGACCGGCCCACTGGAAGCGTGGCTGGCTGTTGGGAAGCGACAGGGGGTGTGGCTAGCTCTGTGCAGGAGGAGTCGGACGGGGAGTCCCACGACTCCCTGCGTCCCCGCCTGCCACGGAGGCTCGATGGCGGTGGAGAGGCTGTCGAGGGGGAGGTGGATGGTGCTGAGGTTCCCAGGGTGATCGTGCCCAGGGCGCAGTGCTCCGGAACGGACACCAGGCCGGAACGAGAGGAGACCGGATGGCAACTGGGAGAGGAGCCTTTAACTAGCTCCTCTCGAAGCTGCAGCTGTTCCACCAACTGCAGGAACGGCTGATAAACCATCTCCTCCCACTCCAGCAGGGGTGGAGGGTTGTCCATCCCGGCCACCAGGTAGGCCCGGACCAGCACCTCGGGAACGGACGCCTTCCTGGCCTCGATGTCCCGGGCGTAGTCCAGCAAGGGGCGCTGGCGCTGGGCAGGGAATGGTCCTCCTCCAGCGTGGGACTGGGAGGCGATCGCCTTCCACCACTCCGGATTGGAGGTGCAAGGCCACCGGGAAATGGTTGCACCGTCCATGGCTGCCTGCTGGGTTCAGTGTTGGTCGGTTCGTTCTGTCAGGGATTTCAGAAGAACCCAATTGCAGGCAGTGGGTATTAAGGGGTTAACAAGAAACTGATTTATTTACACAAAACAGGAACAAAACAAAAGCCCACAATGGGGTAACAAAGACAAGACTAAATAATAATATGCAATAAAAAGAAACAAAGATTTCCCATGTGGGGCACAAAAACAAACTAGAAACAAACCGACACAACGTCTCACACAAAGGTTCAGGTAAGGTATTCACAAGGACAGGCAAAAACTAACGAATAGCGATACCGGCCACGACTAGGCACAATACAAGACGAACCGACACAGGACAGAGAAAACAAGGGCATTAAATAGGGGAATACAAACGAGGGATAATGACACAGGGAGGGTGAAGGGCAGGTGGCAGGGATCAAACACTAATGGGAAGCTAAACGGGATAACAAGGGGGCGGGGTCAGAGACGCGACACCGGAGAGAACGCATAATATGTTATGATAGACAATAATATGATTCTCTCCACATAAAACCTAAGGCTTTGTCATGACTCTGCCACAAGATCAAGAATTACATGACATAGGGAGGCAGAATCATGACACTTTTAGAACGAACATTATTATCACAAAGTGTCAATCATCCAGTTGTTTTTAGGGAAAATAGTAAATACTACATTGGCAAATAATGCTAGAATTATTCTGTTGGACGTACACTACTGTTCAAACGTCATTTCTGTTCACCAAACCTGCATTGATTTGATCCAAAATACAAGAATCCTGTTCTTTTATGTAAGCCTGTTTTTAATAAATAGTATATAGTTATGCATATTATGATCAAATATATTGTGTATTTTGTATATATTGTATATTCAATTCGAGCACTGCATGAGGATATGCGATCGGTGTGTAACATCAAATATCGCAAATATGAAAATGTTATTCTAGGATATACAGATGATCGTGAAAAATCATTCGTTTATTATTTTTATTCAACCCTATTTTGTTTCTGGCCAAATATTTTATACATAAATGTAAATTTTGAAAGCGTTACACTGGGTTCACACCAAACGCGAATTAAGCCTTTTGTGCGAGTAAATTACATACAAAGTCAATGCACAGATGCGTATAGGCGCGAACTCACGTAAGGCGGTGCGAATGACGTGAATCGGGCGGCGCGATTGCGCGTTAATCTCGTCTTCCGCGAAGGTTGAAAATATTTGTCAGATTGCGTCACTCACGTAAAAATAAGAGCGTGGAACGCGATTGTTCGCGTTTGGTGTGAACCTAGCATAAGCCTTTTTTTAAATATAAGTTTTCTTTAAGATTTTAAACTATACATGTGTTTGATTTCTCACTCTTCTAATAAGAAAGCTGTAAGAACTTTGAATCGGTTAAGAAGGTACAATATTGCATTGCTCCCTGGCAAGTGATGTTGTCTTATTAGGCTTGTTTGAGATGCACCTTGCCTCGCCTGAAAAGAAGACGAGAGTAGGCGGCTGCAGTAAGGGGAGGAGTGAAAACAGCGCAGGCAAGACGGACACTTCCCAAATCGCGCAGTCGAGTCGACTGGAAACGTCAGCAATGGAATAGATCGCGTTCACGTTTTTTATCGCATTTTTCTTGTTATATTTCAGCATATTTTTCTTTAATTCCTGGACAAAGTGCAATAATTGTGGTTAAATGAGTAAAATGTTGTGAATTTAACATGTCGTTTATAAAAAACAATAATATGGAAACGGTGAAAAAGGAGGTCAAACTTTTTTTTTATATTAATAACTTACGTTTGTTAGCTAAGAATTTAATTCCCAATTTTTTTTAATTGTTTGTAGTATTTAAGAATTATTTGGGACAATATTTAAAAATGCTGTCAAAAGCAAATAATAAAAAGCTGGAATTTTGTTAGACTTATTCGATAATAGAAATTATATTTCTTGTTTTGAATTTATTAATATGGATGGATTGAACATTTTGACTTTTTTTCTTGGTTTGTATTATCTTTTATTTTTTCTCGTCTGTTTTTGAATGTAAACTGTATACCATCCTGTTTTGTAATGTTTTTGTTATACTTTAATAAAAAAGCGCTTTTTATCGCAGATGAAATCTATGCAATCGAATTGCCACTGCTTTTACATCAAGGTGGTTATGAGGACTATATATTTCACATAGGTGTGTTTTTTCCACATATAAATCTCAAAACCTACTTCAGTTAATGGACTTATTAAATGAACACTTAAGAAAAAAGATATCAGCTGACATTCTCTCCCAATGAGCATTTAAGCGGTGTCGTCAGCAAGTTGTTTCCCCATCGTGCTTTTCATCAGCGCAGTCGCCACAGAGAGCAACTGCCCCCGACTGAAGAATCCTATACAGCCGCCTGGCCGTCGCGAGTTTTCTGACGTCAGCATGACATCAGAGCAAGGCGGACGTAACTCGAACACATTTCTCACCAGCATGCATCTCGCGCTGATCATTTCTGCGCAGAATTTGGCCACCTCAAACGAGCCTAATGTAATACCCATTTATTAAAAAAAATCAAATATCGCGAGAGCAGTTCCAAAACATATGACAGTGGCTAGCCTCGTGGTACCGTTACATCAAATTCGAATAGCTTTAAACAGCCGATGAAGTCGAACATACGTTAATCGATTACAATTTTGCCGAAACACTTAACTAAAATATCTTGACAAGTATTACAATTAACATGTCACAAATCTAAAAAAATCCTAAGGATGGACTAAGATATTATGAATTGCATAAGCTTTACTTGTTCCCCAAAATATCTTTTTTATCTTAGACCCCCACCTAGAGGCCGCATGAGGCAAAACAATAGTTTGTGATTTATATACCATTTGCTTGTTTAGCCAAAAAAAAAACACAATAGCAGTTTCCTAAACCGACATTGGTAATGTGATTTCAACGTTGCCACCCCATATATAAAATTATTGATAAAAACAGAAATAAAGCAACTGATACGAACATGCAGCATTTCTACAAATGTTTCTTTATTAGGAGTAATGTAAAGTTCAAAATGACAGAAAAAAATGCTGGATATACATGGAAAAATTGAAAGAACTTGTTAGGGCAGTGCTCACAACGCTTATTTACTAGACAAAAATAAAATAATTGACAGGAGGCTTAAACAACAACACAATAATAAAACATTATACACAAGAGATTGCGTTGCCTTTAAAAAGAACTATGTACAGTTAAGATCACAATGCTTTATGCATTTCACATGCGGAAACGATCAGAGAAATTGGGAGAGTGTGGCACTGTGAGGGACATTTCACTCTTTTTCACTTCAACAGGCTTGTAGCTTCTGACTGGCTGAGCTTTGTGCACCTTCAGAGAAAAAGAAATGCTTTGTCATTATGGGAACCAATGAGCTTCCTAGTTTATTACTACTGGATAAGGCCTTTAAAAACAACGATTTTAGTTTAGAAAAATATATCTTTAGGCAAGGGCTCCATTGACTTTACCTGTTCATGCCGCAGCCTTGTGATCTCCCCTTTTTCTTGCTGCTCTTGTTCTCGAGCCCTTTCCTCCTCCATGCGAGCCTTCAGAGCCTCTTTCTCACAGACATCCCTCTCAAACTCCAGCCGTTCCTTGGCCCGCCTCTCTGTCGACAACTGGAAGCCCTCCACAACTGCAGAATTAGTAGTATCGGCTTGAGAAAGTCGAGCCAAAGGTGAACAAAAAAGACCAAGTAAAAAGGTAAAAAAAGACGGAATTAAAGAAAGGTGGAAGGAAGCACGAGTTATCAAATTAGTGCACTTAACACCGCACAAAGCCAGCAACCCAAGGGGAAGTTTAGAGAGGAGATCTGGACATGTGTAGGAAAGCACTAGGTGGAAAGACCACAAAAATGCTGTCCAGGGGTGCGATTCCCAAACAACGACATAACCCGCTGATTAACCACCTGTAAACCCCCTACAGTACGATGCATCGTTGGGGAAATTAACGATGTAGTTACGACTGTTTCCCGAACCCGTAGTAACTGTCAGCCAGAGATCAATTGTTTGAACAAAGTTGGTTCAGCAATCTAGTTGATGACGCCACATAGGTGGTGGAGTAATGATGTCTAATAAACATGTTCAGATCGAATTAATGTCAAATTCTTGCTGTAAATATCATACACTGCATTTAAGGACTACTTTTGTGATACTATTTTTGGTATCTGTCGTTTTATTTAACAATATTTAATGCATTTATAAGTGTCCTCCTACGTCATTCCGCCCAGGGATTCCCCAGGGTCAGAGCATGCAGGTCATGCACATGTGCTTCTATTTTCTTGACAAACCTAAAAGATGTACAATTGAATTTGTATACATTTAGAATGGTGGATATGGAACACGCAGTGTGTTGCTTGCTTGGATCAAAAGCTTGATGCATGCAAGTCTACATGTCATAAGGAACGATGTTTCTAACCACAGCTCTAGACCTGTAGTTCCCACCACACAACTTTGCGATGCTGCTTGCGATGATCGTTGGAACAGTGGTTTGGGGATCGTTGAACTTTGCTGGAACGGCTAACGATGCTTTTGGGAAACGCACCCCAGGTAAATAAAACATACCCAACATGGAGCGATTCTCCTTCTTTGGTACAAAAGGCTCCTTATGGACTGCGGTGTTCGGTCGAGCCTTAAAACATGCAGCTTCAGCCTGACGTTTCAATTCCTCTTTCATCTAGAAAGAATTTTAACAAACATTAGATGCAGTGTAAACATCAGCACAATATTATGCAAAAATAACAACAAAAACGTCAATAAAGTGCTTACCATGTGTTCCCAGCGTTCACCCTTCGCTGCTCCTCGTTCATCTAACATCAGTTTGAATGGAGCCGGTTTGGTGGGCTCTAACAACTTTTTCTCAGGAAGATGCACTTCATGGAAGTCAGGAAGAGGTTGGGCCTTGAACTTCGGCACCTGGAGAAGTTTTGGAATTATATAAACTGTAAAAACTCTTGGTGATATTCAAGTTGGTGATCTGTGGCCTCAAAGAAACATCACAAAGAAATTACCTCTTCATTTCGCAGTTCCTCTAGTTTCTTTTCCTTCATCACTCTCCGTTCCCTCTCACGCTCCTCGAATGAGAAGGGACACACTTCCACCTGGCTCTTGACTAGTGGTTTGGGGTGGAAGGGCAGGAAATGGGGCACAGCAAGTGCCTTAATTGGAGCAGGAGGTTTTTCCTAAAGATGCAAAGCAATTAGTTGAAAACAGTCAACAGATATTCATCCAAAATTCACATGTAATTAAACTTCACCTCTTCCTGTTTCTTTTCCATTCGCACACGATTTTTCAGAGCAAATGCTGGCGATTCAGGAACAGTCGGGTTAAGCACTTTCTTCTCGGGAACTCCCTTAAGTATTTAAAAAGCAGATATTACAAATGGAACCTATTTAGAACATCAGCGAAAGCTGAAAGTACTGGTACCTACCACAACTCCCTCCAGAATTCGTGTGGGTACAGGTCTGGAGTGGAACATGTGCTCCTCTGGTTCTTCAGGCTTTTTGTTGGACTGCCTCTCCTGGAGTCGCTTCTCAATCTCTAGCTCGAATCCCTCTGGACGAGTATTTTCCTTAACCGCAGGCTTCTTGGGAACAACAGCCTCTTGAAGAATTTTACGGTTGAGTTCTAGAGCTTTAAATTTAAACCTGAGGTGACGGACGGAGATGTTTGTTAGTTGTGCTAAGAACTTGAATGCATTTAAAAGCAAACAACAGGGTTTCAACAAGCATCCGGACAGAACTCACTGCTGCAGTTTCTCTGTCTCCTCGGCTTCAATCTCTGCAGTGCTCTTCACCATGGTGGGCCGGTGCCTGTGTCGAGTCATCAGCTGTGGAGTTTTAGGGTGTGTGATCTTTGGTTTATCTGCCTTTACCGGTGATGGTCCTGCAAATAAGAGACAGGCAAACCCAGTCAAAAAAAACTACACGCAATCATTAAAGTCCCGCGGCATTCAATAATTATCTCACTTAAAACTCATCTGTAAGCATTAAAATAGCATATGTAAAAGTTTCTCCTGTGATAATTTCTTCATGCCTCAAAATGAGAATGGTGAACTACAGTTTTATGGAGAAAGAAAACTCAGCAGTGGTTCAAAATGATGATTTGCGCATGGTTTATCTTACAGCATATTAAAAACAACACAGACATATAAACATAAAAAACTTGATTCTCCCCACAGGGGGTTTTACTTTAACATCATAACATTACCAACCCACCTCTCTCCTGGCACTGCCGGCTACGCAGGTGATAACGGGTAGGCGTGCGTTTCTGGAACTGCTCAATCTGCTGGGCCATCGGCACGTAGATGCCAGTCTCTTCTAACTTCCGTTTGCCTCTGGAGAGGTTAAACGGTTTGGGAATGGTTGTTCCCTTCGGGCCCTTCAACTATGGGAGAATAACAACAAGTACTTAGTACCAAGAATCATTCACATCCATTTATAACAGACATGGGGATAACTCACAGGTAAAGCTGGGTGTTTGCGGAGCTGAGAGGTGAAGTTTATCTCCTTGTATGAGTGGTCTTCTGCAGAAGATCCATCTGTGTGGTTTTTCAACCTGTTATCTGAACGGAAGTTAAACTCTTTGGGAATGGTGGTGGACAACTCTTGCTTCTTAGGTGGCTGACCTAAAAAGGGGAAAAAATAAAATCTCAAACTAATGCAAAGCATACCAAACAATCAAGTAGATGCTTTTAAAAATACAATAGGGGGACACAGGAATTTTAAAAAATCATATTAAAAGGCCCATATACATAAACAATAGCCATCTAAAGGTGCTTGCTATAAACTATAAATATGACGAGAACTTACTGCCGGCCAGTGCAGCCCTGTAGCTCGCCTCATTCTTACGCCTCTGTTCTGCCACCTCCTTTTGAAGAGTTTCAATGCGCTGCAACTCCTGCTGCTCTGAACTTTTCTGCCTGTCATTCAAAAAAAAAAAAGCAGTCAGTATAAAGTATTTTTTTAATAAATTATACATAAATAGCTTGCAAAAACCGATGCATTGTCATTATGCACAACAGAACCACTTTTTTTGTAGTTTCCACATTACTGCTTAGAATCCATGGGTTCATAACACTTCACTACACTTACTGCATGCCTGACAACATGCAGTTTTACCAAAATAAACAATTTTCTTCAAGTAACATTGCTAGTAGGATTCTGACTTACTGTGCAGGATCGGAGGTAGAAGCAGTACGTGAGATGGCAGCCGAGGTCTTTGAGGCAGTGGATTTGTTCCTCAATCTAATGCTGTTCCTCACACCTGGACCGCTGCGTCGAGCAGACTTGGATGTTGAGCTTCTGTTGAAACATATCAATGTGATTTAGACAAACTGAAATAATGACATTCAAACACTGAATAGCAGTACTTTTAAGTAACCAAACCATCATCCAGCCAATTCACCCGTGAAACACCTAAAATCCCCACTAGGTGCCCTCCACTGCTTAGCAAACTCAAACCAAGCTTTTTTTTTTTACCTCCGGCGATGTTCAAAAACTCGCCTTGCTGTGGCAGCTGGTACAACTCTATGCATCGAGACAAAGGGGCGTATTGAGCACCCTGCAATAAACTAATAATGGGTGTAAATAAAAGGAATACACATACCTTCTTTTCTTGAGGACAGGGGGTGTTGTAGGAGCTGCGGGCTTTTCGTTTTTGGGCACAGGTCGTTTTGCCACTCTGCAGAATGGAGATAACAGGGAAACACAGTTGGTTGGCTGATGTTTTTGTTGCTGATATATGTAAAGCATGGTGGCCAATGGGGTGTAGCTGAAGTGCCCTGTACCTGCGTGGTTGAACAAGAACGGCTTTATGGGCTTGACCAGGAGCTGCAGTAGTTCTGCCATTTCCCCATGATGTGACAATGTTTGACTGGGGCTCTGCAGAGGTGCTTTCTGTAACATCTGAAGCAGAGAAAAACATCATACACATTATTAAAAGGAACCTTGGGTATAGAGAGATGCATGTCTTAATATATTAACAATGGCATTGACTTTATAAATGTGAAATTAAAAACCAGTGTAACTGTCACAGTATTCATAAACTAGAGGCAGCCATTTTTTTTGCATCAAAATCCGTGACGTCAAATGGTTGCAACCTAAACCTGTATGTATATGTATATATATATATATATAATCCTACAGCACCTTATATTTTCTTAAGAACTGATTAGTGCGTCTGTGCTCAGTTTGGCTGTCTGTGCGTGCAACCATTTTGCGTTATCGAAAAAGAACATGGCGGCCTCCTTAGGTTAAAACGAGTATTACATTTAGTTTTTTTTTTAAAGAATTTAAAATATGAGATGCGTTTCTAACGACAAATGCTAGTAGTGTAAGGCTATAACAACGTATTAAGCCATACATCTCTCTATACACTGGGTTCCCTTTAAGTTAAACCATATAAAGTGTGTGAACAAGTGTTTTTCCAACCGGAGCTTGTTGACTCTTGTTTGACCATAGGAGATACCAGAGCTTTGGGTCTGTTATCATCACGGGTTTCATCGAAAGGCTTTGTGGTATGTAAAGGGATGGTAATCTGTTCCACTGTACCACCATTAGGAGTGGCCTTCAAATCTAACCAAGACAAAAAGGGTCATTTTTGTAACGCTCTACAGTACACCATACACTTAGAAGAAATAAAATGTACTTCGATGTAAAGACTTACCAAACCACTGATCAGCATCATCTTGAGGGTCCATGACGAAATCATCTACGGACTCTATGACATGATAAGGGGCATCCCATGTGTATGCATCAACAGAAACCCCTTCCATATTTAGGCCAAAATCTTCTATATAGCAAAAAAAAAAGTTACATGAAAGTTTTACATAGCATCACAGATCGTACTTTAACGTTGTTGTACACAAGGTTTGCGTACAAGTAAACAACACTTCATGCACAATGGCGCAAAATGGCAGGTAGTGGCCGATCTCAGACTCAAGGCCTGGGCCCGGTTGCATAAAGCACCTTAAGTGTAATTTTCCCTTAAGTGTGTCCTTAAACCTCTTTATTAAATGTGAACTTTATAATATACACTGAATATTATTCATGTTTACTATATAATATTTTAATGACTAACTGACACGTCCAATTGCATATTTAGTTCGTTCGCAAGATTTAAGATGAAATCTTAACATGCACAAAAATAACAATGTAAACAAACGCGGTCTGTAGAAATCCAACCAGAACGACAGATATTAATTAAAACATGGAAAGTGGCAATTAAAATCTGGTTGTAGTTCTTAATTTGGAGTAACAACGTCATTTCATTTCAGTAGCGGCCCAGTCTGACGGATCTAACTAAAGCCTAATTTAATATGAAAACAAACTACATACAAAGTAAGGCTACACTGTATAAAATCAAACACTTACTCTTAACTTCGATGCCTTCGGTCGAAACCTGAGAGGTTAGAAATAAATTAAGTAAAATCTTAAACCAGAAGACGATCGCTCTCACACCGTCTCGCCACAAACAACCGTGATACTGGTTTGAAAGTGCGTGCCGTTAGAGCTGCATTTACAAACTAGCCAATCAGATGCGTTAACACGACGCGTCTCGTTTCCTATTAGCTGCTCACTTGTGACCTGCTGGGACGTACGTAGTAGTCACGTGACTCTTGGCGGCGCTTTCCTCTCCTCCTGACAATAATGAGTAGGACATTTAAAAACTGTTCTTGTTATCGCGTTGCTCGAAAACGGGGATGTAATTGTTTTAAAGACAAAATATACATCTATGCATTAGGTAAATGCACGCAAGTGCTTTTATATTTGATATAACTTTTCTGCGTCTACGAATTATAAAGTTGGTATAATTCTGTCAATGTGTAAAGGTTTGTGTTTATGTATGATACTAGTGTCAAAGACTAATTTTCCCCACTGAAAAATTATTTTTTATTTTGTAACAATTGTTACATTTAAGATACAGCACAAAAAGAGTCAGACCAGGATTTCAGATTTTAATGTTATCAGTGCAAAATGAAGCAACAAAATACAGTGTGCACAGGGCATGTAAAAAAAACTAACATAATACAGTACAATGAGGCTTGACATCTACATGTCAAAACATTTTTGATGCAAGTAGTTAATGCAAATAAAAATCATAGTGTCTTCAGCAATACAAATGAAAGGCAATTAAAACATGACAAGGCAACAAAACAGATTTAAATGTTATGAACAATATGCTCTTTGTGTAGTCCATCACATCTTCTGGATCATCACCTGGAATTTACCTGAGAACAAACAGGGAGCAAAAGAGAGAGAGAGAGATGGGAAAATATGGATGGAAACAATAATAAAAAAGAACCAGTTAATTTACTTAAATAGAAATCATCCACTGTATTAAAAATCTGTTTATGCGAGTCATTTGTCTGAGATTGTGTATTTCTGCACATAAAAATAAAACTTACAGGCTGGCATGACAGACACTTCTGCAGTGACTATACTTTTAACACCAAGATTTGAAAGTGCCCCCCGGACCAGGCCACAGGTGAAGGCCAAAAACTACAGACAAGAAAAATTAAACTCAGAGTCACCAAACATAAAGCAACACATTAAAGCTGATGGTGTTTGCTGCGCATCAGATTTTCAGTTTACCAACTGTCAGTGGTTAGCAGCCCAGTTGTGTGAATATGGGACAGTCCTGTGTGCAGACCTCCAAGTGTAAAAACATTCAAATAAAAATAAAGTTGAGTCTGCAACTTACCTTCGGTGCATGTTCTAGATGCTGTTTGCCTGCAGACAGTTGGGTCAGCAAGCGGAACTTATTATCTTGTAGCACATAAATTCCCTACAAACAATTCAAATTTAACTTACTAGATCCCAATAATAATAACTTCAAGCCATTATTGTCACGACATTCATTAAACACATTGGTAATGCATAATTGTACAAACCTGGTGATTGGTTCTCAGGTTGTCAATTTGCTTCTTAAAAACACTGGTCCAGAAATCTTTGCAGATAAACTTCATGACATCAAGCTCATCTTTGAAACGTGGCGTGTCTTTGGTAAACCTGTAATCAGAAGTTATGTATATGTAGCAGCAAATCTTCTCATGAAGAACTCACAATTATTTTTACTACTACTGATAAGGTCTATGATAATTTCATTCATTCATTTTTTTTAAACAAACCACAAAGTTCCAGTAGGCCTACAGTTCAGATTATTACAGTAAGAGCCTGCACTATTAAGAACAAACGTGCTATGAGTATCATTTTGTATGGTCTAATAATAAAATAAGAACATAATACCTTTCAATAAGTCCTTGTCCCACACGAAACCCCATGTTCTCAAGTTTAGAAACACATCGTCCATTTTCCTGTACAAAGCATTTCACTACATAATTCAGCATGCAACATTGTGACATAACTTTTTATTCATGTGCTTAACTGTATTTAACAATTCTGTCACACCGTTTCCCGTGTGTCCCAAGCTCTTACCGACTCCCCAGATTCTACACCTTTGACATACTGAATAATTTCACTGTGCAGGAACTGAAAAAGAGCCTCGTCTGCCATCCCAACCCAGTTCAGCCAGTGCCAGACTGAAACTGACAGGCAACAAAAACTATACGACACGAACAAGTATATGTATCGACAAACAGCTACTACTTCAGAATACAAATAATCACTGTGTGAATAAATACATGAAATTAAAATATTCCGCCAGTGTTTTTGACTGTTCCCTTATTTTTTTAACAAGAGGTCCTCACGTCAGCTATACTTCCTGTTTGGTTTGAAAATAGCTGCCCTTTTCTTTGCCTGACTAGAAATGTATTGTAGTTTTTTTTACTAAAAGTGTCAAAGTGTTTTTTTCCTGAACAGGACAGTCTGGGTGCTTGCTTATATCAAGGATATAGACTACGAAAAAGTAGGCAGACCCGAATTACTTTAACGTAATGACATAGTGGTGTTTGCATTTTCTGAATAACTACAAGAATTAATCATTAAGAATTTAATCATTTATATAAAATTACAATTGCAATTAAACATAATCCTTGAAATTTAAAATAAAAAATTGAGACATTTTAAGACATATATTTGGAATTAACATTATATTAACATATAATATAAAACATTATCATAACATCTGAATTTCAAGCTATTAATCAAGAATTTAACTCCAATAATATAACTAGTCCTTCTAACATTTTCAAAGTGTTTTCTGCTATTAGTAATTCAAAGGATGACGGTATTGAAAGAAACACACCAAAACCCATCAATTCCTACAAGATGCTTTATTTCTTAATTCATCCTTAACAAACAGTCCTTGAAACATTAAAATGCTAATACTGGGAAAAGATGTGAAACACCCGTTTACTCCAGCTAAACATCCATTGAAACTAGATTTCTCACTAAAGGTACAGTACAGTGTGCATCTCACTGAGGTAGATCAGTCTGAACATCACAGTTGAGTTGAGGTCGACTTCCAAAGAAGGAAATGTCCTACAAAATTTCTTACCAAATCCTGCTATACATTTCTGGTATATGAATGGGAAGAACAGAGGGATCTCATGAATTGTATTCATCCCTTTAAGTTTTTCTAAACAAAACGGAGCAGACCCTATATCAAAGTAACCTTATAGGTTACTTATTCATGTAACACTGAGTTAAAAGAAGACACAGTGAAGCAGTGCTATTTCAATTTGCATGGTTAAACTTAATCAGTGTTCCTGGTTTTCCATGGAGAGAAACGTGAAGTGCTTCAGCAAAACAGAGTGTGTGCTAAGCTTTTTTTTTTGAAGGAGAAGCACTTTGTAATGTGGTGTTCATTGTGTAAAACTATTACTCAAACAACTTTCTAACTCAAGAAATTATCTTCCAGAAATATCCAAGTCACAAATGTTATCAACATGACCAATTAACATGAAGAAGGGCATTTACTTAAGTACAAAATTAAACGCATAAGGTTTTACTTGCGTCTACTGAGAGAAATTTTTTATACAATTTAATTTTTAATTTTAGAAAGCAATTATCTTGTTATGTTTTACTTTCAAAACACCTTGGAATAATACATAGAAAGATGGGGTCTAAAAGAAACAAAGTAGCCAAGGTATCCACTCGAAATTGTGAACATTTAGAATTAAGGATGTGAACACATTAGCACCTACAAACTTTTACCAAAAGGCTAAAATCAACACAAGCTATTTAATGCTGAATCTAAAATCTTGATAGCTAAATTGTTGAGCATTCAAAAAAACTAAAAAAAAAAACTAGGATAACATTCTCCATGCGCAGTCCATGAAGACATTTCGTGTGAAGATTTGTTTCTTGTCAAAAAGAATTTTCCAGCTTTGAGAGGTAGGTTTTGCGTTGTGTGACTGTGAGCTGAGAGGTAAATCTAAGACCACAGTTCAATCTGACTCTTAGTCATAGAAGTGCCGTTGCTAAAAAAAAGTGCTTCATTATACAACGGAGAACACTGTAAAAGCATGTCTTTTCTTCTTGACAAAAACATTTGAGGTATTTCTTTTGCTAGCTTTACCGCTGACTCTTCTTCAAATGAATGAGGTTCATACATCGCTAAACAGTTACTCAGAAGACAAAGAAAAAAACTATTCTAAAAGCAAAATCCCATCTATCCTAGCAACAATGTCATGCTAATCATTCCTCCTCTATTTCTATGAGATCTATTAGCAAAAAACCTTACAAACTTCATTGTATTACCTATAAGGTATTTGGCAATGATACAGCAGAGCTGTTGCATTCGACTGGCAGGTCATAGAGGACATGGGTAACTATTGTTGGAAGGCCTGATGGAATCGAGGTAGAGTTGGAGAGAAACCAGAGATCTGGTTTAAGTGCCCTGAAGCCATAGGCTCCTGCAGTGACTGTGGTTGAAATGAGGTAAGTGGCCCAGAGAGCTGAGAGGTAGGACTTGGGGACGCAGCTGTAGTCGTGGTGGAGTATCCCATCACGAGGCTTCCTGAACTCAAGGGCGTGCTGTAGGGAGGCAAACCGAATGGCAGGAAGCCCAGCAGATGTGAAAGGTCCATGTTGGTGGAGGTGTTAGGGGGCTCAGCTGAGGTGAAGGAGTTCCTGAGGGTGAAATGGGCACCCTGACCTCCCAGGTTGTCGGGGAGAAGGTCGCCAGGCCGAGAGACCGCGGTCGCCATGGAGGCTTGTGGCGGCATCGGCCCACACTGGAGTTCGGTCAGGAAGTTCTCCATCTCTGCTTTCAGATATGTGGTAGCGGAACTAGGCTGATACCTAGGAGCCTGCTGGTAATGCTGCGGCTTGCTTGGCTCGAGGTAACAGCCCACACCCATCGGGCTGGACAGGGGGCCAGACACCATCGGATGATGGTGAGTGACCCCTGAGGTAGATGTACTCGGTAGGCCTTGTGGGTTGAACATGCCCATAGTAAAAGCCTCTGATGCATCCTTAGGAGATCCAACAGAGCACATGGTGGGACTCGGCTCCTCTTTAATGGGCATAGGGGCAAGGGTCTCCAACTCC
Organism: Triplophysa rosa; assembly: GCF_024868665.1. NCBI lineage: Eukaryota > Metazoa > Chordata > Actinopteri > Cypriniformes > Nemacheilidae > Triplophysa > Triplophysa rosa. The sequence continues at coordinate 6,069,679 of NC_079910.1, forward strand.
TGCGCGTGGCTTTTCTTCAGGTGTCGGGTGAGGTGGTCACGTCGGCCGAAACGCTGGGCGCAACGTGTGCACAGGAAGTCCCGCCTACCCGTGTGTACCACTGCATGGCGACGGACATCCTTGCGAGTAAAGAAGCGTCGACCGCACCGTTCACACTGATGCTTTCTTTCTCGTACCACAGCCCCCGGGGGTGGCCGACCGGTGTGTGTACTCAAGTGCTCGAGCAACGTGGGCATGCTGTCAAACACCTGACGACAAACCTTACAGGTGAGGTCACCCACGGCAGAGGTGGCATGCGTCGCCATGTGGCGTCTGAGGCCCAGACGGGTGTTGTAATGCTTTCCACATTCTTCACATCGCAGTTCTTGCTTGTTGGGGTCGTGGGTCTGGAGGTGGCTGTTCAACTGGTCTTTGCCATGAAACATTTCTTTCACATGTATGGGTAGTTCTCAGGGAGTATGTAACTGCACATCTGAGAAAAGAGATTGCTGTTACAAGAGTGCAGACCAAAATGTACACTACAAGTTAGGAAGAGAACAAGGTTTATACCTGCGAAGAAACACTGACGGGTGATTTTTCTTGGAGCTGAAGGTTTTTTTGCATGTTCAAAATTCTACACACCAACACAAATATGCAGAAAGAATGTCTGATTAGACGTGTATATTATTTATTCAACATCAAAAAAAAACATTCCATAAGCTTAACCTTTTCATGTGTGAATTATTAAAACATCAATCAGGGTTGGTATTGCTCTTAGAGCATAAAAAACAAGATATACATTTTTTTTAAGAGAAACCAATGAGACAATGCAGCTGAAATGACATGTATGTATTAGTGGTTAAAATGCTTTATAAAAACCACATCAGTGCAACCAGACAGTAAACTATTTAGTGATACACTAATTGTTAGCTGTGTTATTAAATCCTATTTCCCATTTTGTTTTGAAGCTTTATAGTGTTCAACCTAAATGTTTTGGTATAGGTGGCATCAAAGCAAGGGTATTTTCATGTAGGCTACATAAAATAATAATGATGCATGCTATGTCATAGAATTTTTGTTTTATTTTATCTGTAACAATTTAAATGCCAGTCTCAAAATCAACATGAAAAATTAAATTTGATCTGAAAAATTAGAACACATGACTTTTCTTTGTCTTTATCTTTGTCAATTTAGGGATTTATTTTATAGCAAAAAAAGACTTATGTAAACAGGACCTACAAGTGGCTTAATGTTAATGTATAGCCTGGTAAGTCTTTCAACCTGCCTGCCTCTGAATAGTGATGGTAACACATTTCAACAGAAGAAACTTAAAAACAGCCTAAAGGGATGTCCAGGATGATTGGTTAGTGCCATTTAAAAAGGGTTTGTTTACCTGTTTCAAGTCTCACAAAAGCACATTCATTATCTTGACAGACCTCCGGAAAATGGGTGTCAATAATAACTACCTTATTGACTTAAGTAATTCTGCAATTCGAGTATACTTTACAAATACATGGACTATTTAAAAACAATATTTTTATTTTTAAGAGTTTAAATCCAACTATATATTCAACTGTGCTTGATGATTTCGTTTTATCTCTTCAATATGAGATTTGTACCTATGTAGGCCTATTAATTAATTATCTTAATGAAATAAATGAGCTTTTATACTTCTTCAGATATATTTAGAGCAATTGTCTAGAACCGCTTACATTCAAGAATAGCAACATTACAAATTAGGTTTAATTTCAGACATAAGACATGAAACAAATTTTGTACATTAATGTCAAAACGTAATTAAATAAACTAGCCGCACTAAAATCGAAACTATATAAACAATTTAAAAGTGTCTCTCATACGAATAAAAAACTTTTTATGAAACCCTTGGCACGTTTTGCTCAGCAAAGAACCGCAAACTATTGTAATGAAATAGTAATAAAAGTATTATAATATTACAGTATTACATTATACAGTCATACAAACATCAGCAGAGATTGGACTCTTCCTTAAAACTCTTCCCGTCTTTAACATATAATAAACTATTTAAAAATGAATAACTTTATTGTACACCAACGTCTAGCGAAGCTAATTTGTTTGCTCATGCAAGCAACGTTTGGATTTCTTGGAAAATTAACATTTGACTTTTTTGAAAACCCCAAAATATTAATAGCAACACATTGAAAGGGGTTTAAACTTTTAAACATCAATGCAAACACACCACGCGGTCTTATATTCATACTATAACATTTGCATATTAACAGTCTTGTGCTCACCAGAAACTTTTGATCGCCGCAAAAGTTGCATTTCACAGTCAATCCAGTCTAACGTTATATCTCGCAGCGATGCACATCAAAAAGTCGTCGCTCTGACATTTTTCGATGAATTCGCACGACGCGTTCGCAGTGGATTATTTGTTTTAAATATTTGTATTAATATATTGTGTGTATTTTTTGGGCCTGCTGTTTCTTTCCCTCTAAACACAGCACCGCTCGAGCCGAGGGGCGCGTGCATTGTGGGAACGTGACGTCAGACCACTTTGGCCAACTTTCAGGGTGGGATTTCACTCCTGTTTTTCGCCATTTAAGCCTTCACGAACCCCCACGGGCATTACGTTTTACAACAAAGATAAAACATTTATAAAATATCAATGTTTAAACAAATTACCTCAACTCGAGTCTTAAAGAATAAACATCTCCGCATTTAAAATAAACAGCTTTTGGTTAATAAAATATAATGTTTTTACTGTAGGCCTAATATTGATTTCATAATATACGAATTAATTTGGTAGTTTAATGATAATAAGAATAAGAATGATAAGTAGGGCCTATCCAAGGCAACACGCTGGAAAAAGCAAGCAACCTCTCACCTCTTATTGAATTCTGCGTTTTTAAAATGACAATAGGCCCATGTTTTCATTTTGAAAAAAAATTCAGGTTGCAATTGCGATGCAATTGTCAATTTCTATTACGTAACAGCCTAATTATTACCGCATCTTGAAAAATCTGATTACAATTCGATGTAACACGGCCAAAAACAATCTGCATTTTTATTATTATTTTATACATTAAATATTATTGAAAGTGTTATATTATAACAGTTTCGATGTGCTTAGTGAAGGAGTCGAATAGATTATTTATTGTAGCTTATTAAACACAGCAGATAGATTCATCCTGTAGAAAATGAAAACACATTTAATTCTGTCAAATTATTAATTCTGTAATTAAGTTATTACAAAGCTATTTAAGAAACTGAAATTATTACAGCAAGATATTCCTAATTAAATTTTCAACAATTCTCAATTATACACACTGGGTAGTCAAGTTTGCAGTATTGCAGATTGTGATTCTGAAATGCATATATCATGAAATGATAGATCTGTTCATATAGTCTTTAAACAAGCAACAGCTTTTTGAAAGCACACCTGGCATGATGTTGAGAATAAATGGCATGTTTAACCAAATATGAAAATTCTGCCATCATTCCCATGCATATGAAGGCGGGTAAACAATGAAGGAGTTCAATTGTTTTAAATAAGCATATTTTCATTATAATCTTCTTTTTTTATGCATGCTAAAGTATAGTAAAAAAGTACATGTACTTATTTTTGTATATGTATGACCTTTGCCTTTGATCACTTACAAAGAGATCTTACATATCGAAATGCCATATATGCAATTACGTTAACCAGTTTTTTAAATTATGGTTTCAGTAATGCTATATGTTGCAAAAATCCACCTGGTGGAAATGAGCTTAAATATTACCCATAGATTTATCCAAAATTCTTTATTCAGCTGCCACATTATTACAATGTACACTTACAAAATAGAAAATAACACACTATAAATCCTTTACTGCCTAATTCATATTCTCGATAAGTGCAGTTTCAAACACTGTGTAACGACATTGGTGCAGGTGCAAAAGCGACCACAGAATCAAATGCAAGGAAAATCACTTGGTGTTTTTTTTCTTTCTTAAATTGGGTCTCAGTTCCGTTTGCATATTCTTCCCAGACATACTGTACCACGTGACACAATGCTGTGAAGAAAACTCAGACATGATGAAACATGTTTTTTACATGTCAAATGACAGTACAGAAAACATTTTTTATCTAATGACATGAATACACTCCAAGAAATGGCTCGCAATATATTGAACGAGAACACTGATTGATGAGCTGACATCTTTTTGGCAGGAATACAACCAACCGGGTTGAGTTTAACCGCGATTATAAACCCATCACCGAGGGAAACACAGCTGTCCCTGCGGAGGTGAAAGAACATCAGAAAATTGACTTAAAATCATGTGCACACACAATATGTTGGTTTAAGATATTTATACCGTAAGCTGGCCACTGTTGCTTTGCAAATATTTACTTAAAACAAATGCTTTCATAGCTGATTATGGGTGAAAAAAACAAACTTTTCCTTGAAAATATTCTCATTGCCATATTAGTGATTCGTACTTTTTGGGCTACCTTGACCATCTGAAGAGTCAATGTCTAGAACTTTCCAGTCTAGTTTGCGTCCCTTTTCATAGAGAGCCTTGAGAACCTTCCTGAACTCGTCCTGTCTTCCATTGTGACTCAGCTCCAAATACTTCCTGTACAGCTGCAGGGCGGTCCGAGCATCTTCAGTACTGTCATGAGTTTCACTCTGAATTTTCAGATCTATATATTCAAAAGACATAAAACGCAGATGAGCAGAAAACAAAATGTCCGAATCAGAAGGGAAAAATTAAACTAATGACTTACCAAGAAAATACCATGCCAGGAAACGCAAAGAGATCATTCTTTTCCTAGGCATGTGGAAGAGGTAGACAGTGTCGATGACCTGATCTTTAGGAACCTGTTGCAATACAAAGTGCTTGTTAAAAACATTTGTGAGGTGTGATATTAGTTTCCATTTCAAACTGATCAACAGACAGGGAAAAAAATCCAAAATTTTAACTCACCATCAGGTTTATGACTCGGAAGTCCTTCTGTAAACCGTGACCAACGAAGCGAACTCCAGTGTCAATAAGAAATCGCAGTTTGAGGTACGTTGATTTCAGAGTGGTTAAGTGTTTGGAAGAGATCTTGGCATCAAGGTCTCCGGGTTTAATACCAGAATATTGGGTCAGGTAATCTACCACCTAAACATGCGAAGAGATAAGACACAAAACATCATACGGTCAATCGAAAAGACCTTTTCATTTCTCATATACAACCGTGAGGGTCAAATAACCCTATTATTCCTTCTTATAATTTCCTCAGTCCAGTGACAGTCCAAACTGAAGTCACACATGGAATACATCGATATCTTTACCTGCTCCTGTGTAGATATGTAGTCATCAATGAACGGCACTCCCTCGTTGGGTCCCTGACCTCTGACACAGGTGATACGGGCCACAGACATCTGACTGGGTTTAATGGTAGACTTGGTCCCATCGCTGCGTAGTTCCGCCTCCTCCTGTTTCCACAAAAACGAGACGCATTGCCCAGTCAAGCTCATAATCTTTGGTTCTGAATTGGACAGAATGTCAACAATTACCGAAGATGGTGTCTATAAATGACCTGGTTAAGCGTGACAAACTCTGCGTCCAGTCCCACGAGGTCACTAGCCTGTGGCATCTCGCTCATCATGAGAGGTATGAAGGTAGCGTGACTCTTCCTCTGTTTCCGTGCCAACGAGGCCTCCGTCAGCAAAACGCTGGGCTCGATAGGATTCTTAACTACATGAGAAAAAACAGATCAATATGTATAGAAATGTTCTAAATTTGAGCTTTTGTGATAAAGCACTGATAGAAGCACTAAGAAAGTCCAAAATTCTTTGAGGTGATGCATCACATACTTCTCAAATCGTACTTGGCGTTGTAGTTCCTCCTGACATAGTAAAGTACAGCTGGGACCTTCCAGTTGACATCGAACTGAACTGATTCAGCCTGAAAGTGAAACAATTCAATACATACAATACAACACATAACGTATTAAGCTAATACATTATATTCTGAGGTGTGTGCTATTGTTACCTTGTCTATGGGCTCGATCAGAAAATCATTGAATAGATACCACTGCTGGTGTGTTACTCCCTAAAAACAAAACAGATGTTTCTCACACCATAATCCGATTTAGGTCAAACATCTAGAAAGTACTGATATTTTACCACATAGCATGACTGATCATGTGGCCAACGTCTGGTTTAAAGATCATTAAAAGTCAGCAAACTAAATTCTGGGTCAATCTCACACCTCTTTTCTCTGGTGGTAGGTCTCTCCCACTTTGATATGAGCCACTAGGTTTCCTCCAGTCCGTGGATCCTGAATATGAGACACAGTGACGACCAAATCATAGATAGACGCCCCCTCTGCCTCTTCACTCTCAGTCAGCTACAAAAGCAAACAGAAACACATCAGCCAATTTACTGTTTGAAAAATAACCTCTAATGTTAATTCTGGTAATCTGCCAGACCTCTATATCAGTTGTCGGCTCATGAAGCATAATGTAGCGGTGTCCCTTACCTCTCCCACACATAGCCTGCTGACCTCCAGGCCTTGCGTCTTACTGATGCACATCTTCAAACTGAGTGGGATCCAAACGTGCCTCATATCCTCTGCTTGCGTGTCAAAGGTCAAGCCCTCCGCACTGCATAGTTCCTCCCTATACAAAGCATCTGTGGTTTAATATATAACTATTTAAAATCTGGATTTGACATCATATTCAGACTGATCATCACTTACTCCAAACACCATTCTGTAGGAAGAGGCTCTTTGGGTTTGGGAGGTTCAGCCGCCTCTTTCTTTAGAGCACTGTTGAACACATACTGTGAACAAAAACAGTATTCATCTATGAATGAACAGAAAACCGAGACAAATTACTGTGCCTAAAGGCTTTTACACCAATTCAGAGATCATTAGAATGAACTTCCTGTTACACCGCCTAAATATCTCACTGTCACATTAAACATAAAAACATCTTTATATAAAGTACAATGTTATTAACCTAAAACATGCATGAAACGTTTTTATTAAAGACTGTAAACTATAAATGCATGGCTGGGGGCGTCTGACCTCAGTCTGAGCTCTCCAGAACTCGGCCTCCTTAGAGCTGTTGACTTCACAGTTTATCACCAGAACATCAGGCAGACAACGAATGTTCCGGGTCTGCACCTGTGTAGAGATTATGGTGTTGTGTCTATGTCGTAACAGTACAGCCATTGAATGGATGAAATTCTGATCTACAAACATCTTTAAACTTTCCTTTCATTTTTGGGGTCTATTATTGTGGCATCTAGAAATGGCCATATAGAGAGAGAGATAGCAATAGACTTACAGTTGGCTGGTATTTCTCACAGTTGTCACACCAGGCCTGTGTGCTCTGTTCCAGACAGATACTCTTCTTCAAAATATCTGCAAAGTCATATTCCTCTATCGTCTTATCTGTCCAAAACAAACAAGCAACAGAAACTTAATTCAGTTACAAATTGTAATTCTGCAATTCACATCTATATTCATCTGAAACATTGGTTCTTAACGCTGTTTCTGAAGGACCCCAACACTGCACATTTTTAAATCTCATAAATTCATTTGGTCAGCTTGTTAGTAAAGTTCTCAGATGCCTGAAATGACCATATTTGATACAAAATGTGTAACGTTGGGTGTCCCTGCTATTCACTTCAGATGGAGGGGATAATATTTGGCGGTTCTGACCGAGAGAGCTCTGTTCCGGGTAGTGCATGGTAAACAGCAGAGTCATAGATGAGCGAACCGTCTCCTTCCCACAGCGACATAAACTGCTGTTCTCCACTTCACAGCCGAACAACCGGCCAATCACAGACTCAGCAGAACCCAGCCCACTGCACACAGAGACACATGCAGGTAAACACATAGCAAGATAACAGAGGAAAGCTGTTATCTTATTTCTTTTAAAATTCATTTCTGTAATTTCCCTTTTAGAAGTTATATTATAGTACAGTTGGATGTCTCCCTGCTATGTCCTTATTTAAACCTTTATTTAAATGATTAACTTAAATACTGAAATACATGATTCTGATTGGTCAACGTTCAAATGCGGTTTCATTACGTGGTCCACACCTGCTGCTCGCCCCTCTGTATGCCTGCGGTCCTTCCTGCTCCAGCGTCTCCTGATGTAGCTGCGCGAGAATGAAACGGTTCCAGCTCTGGATGAGGCGACCCAGACGGGCTTTCCCTGTCTGTTCGTCCGAATCCGCCAGGATCAAACCCAACGCAGATGCCTCTGGAATTGTTCGGAAAGCCCGGAGAAAATTACTGGCCTGTGAAGGAAGCAAGCAAAAGCCGTGTGACCTTCTGATTGGTTGAGAGGCTAAAGTCGTGGTGGTGTCACAAGTGCTACCTGGCAGGGGTCTCCTCTGCTCAGATCCAGCATGTGAAAGAGGAAGCCGAGCTCACAGGCCAGACAGAACTCCTTCTGACACAGGTGATTCTGTACCAGGCACCTGATTGGCTCCAGGAAATACAGCACCTGCCACGGCACACACGGAGTCAACTATTAATAAAATTCCAGAGTGCTGGAACACCCGAAGCTAATACTGTGAATTCCAGAAATTCCTTACAGAGGAAAAAAAAATTCCGAGGACTTTTTGGACAAATGAACATGGTCATGTATTGGGATTTTCCCCAATTTAACATTTAAGTTCAATTTGTTCTTTAACTATGTAATTAAACATTACATATACAGCCACAGAAAAACAATAAGAGACCAATCAAAATTTTCATTTAATCAGCATTTCTAGATGTATTGTGGTCATTCCAGTCCAGTGTCTGTTGAATATCAACAAAATCAAACCTCAGGAGTGACAAAGTCATCCAACAGCAATGTGAAAGACTGACAGCATGACAAGAGACATGAAAACTGTGATAAAAATGTAGGTTATCACTTTTCCTAACTACACAATATTACTGCTGTATTGCTTAAAAGTGAATATGAACCAGTTTTCATTTTCTGCTAATAAATGCACATTTTTATTTTAAATTTGGGGAAATTTTTGTTAGCAGTTCACAAAATGAAACAAAAATGAACATTTTTACCTAAACACATACCTACAAAAAGTCAGAAAATTGATTTTGAAATGGTCTCTTAATTTTTTTCTGCGGCTGTAGATTAATTACAGACTATATTTACTGCATATTAAATACTGTTTATGGACTAAAATACAGCGAAAGAGCTTGTGTGTGCATATTTTCACCTGGATCATACAGTTACAGTAAGCGTTGGGTATGTGAGGTTCCAGACCAGCAAACAGAGTCCTGTTATAGTGCTTGAAATCAAAGTCTTCTAGTCCCAGTTTGGAGTATTTAATGGTCACCTGCATTATTATAAATCACCCCAATTGTAAATTCAATTCAAGTGCTTTAAAAATTCATTGTAAATGACGTCAAGGGGACAACACAAACTTTAAGCGCAAGCATTAAAGCACCAAACATCAGTGGAGAAAGAATAACTCATCATTACTTTACGGTACTTCTTCGGCACCATGTAAAGATGTGGCTCCTCATCTCGACCAATGGGAGACTCCGGAACCTGATTATAGTTGTCATAGTCAAGCTCTATCTCTTTGATCTTATAGGGAACCTGCAGAAAACAAAGACCAAACAGGTCAAAACAAAAATACCCGGACAGACAGCATTCAGCTGGTATTACTGCTCTTGAATGCTTCAACATTCCAGAGGTACTTGTGTCACTAAGAGTTTTGTTTTCCCAAATATTTAAAACATTGTAGATATAAAACGTTAAATTATTATCCTGTAAAATCATATTTTTTAAATCACGCCTACCTGGTTTCTAGGACGGGTTCTAGGATTGGGGGCATATCCAATAAATCCCACTGTTTTCATAGTCCTAAGAATTTCCGGATCTACTGGGGGGGCTCGTCTGCAACAGAGAAAAGAACAAATATACAAATCAATCACCAGATAAAATGTAAATCAGTGGGGTATTTCTTATACTAAAATTGCTGGAATCAAAATTCCAAAGTGAGAAAACTATAACCACATATTTATGCTAAAATTATATAAAAATGTGATTATTTTAACACAGTAGGTCCAGATTATTAGCGTTTATATGGGTCTTAAAGGGAACGTTTACCCAAAAAATATGTATGTATGTATGACTTTCTTACTTCTGCATAACACAAAGGAAGATATTTTGAAGAACGTTGATAAACAAACAACATTGACTTCCATTATATGAACATAAAAACCATTTCTCAAAATATATTCTTTTATGTCTCATACAAGAAACAGTCATATACATATTTTGCCAGACATGACAATGAATAAACACGTTTTTATTTTGGGGGGACATATCCCTTTAAGTGTACAGCAGGGGGCGGCATTGTACAGTAAGCTCAATACCGCGTTCAGTTTTACCTGGGGCTGGGAGAAATAAGGTTGGTGGCCCAGTCAGAAAGCAGGGGCTCGGCACTGGTGAGAGGCATTGGAATAAGAGAGAGAGGCATCAGCTCATGGTTCCAGTCCATTTGGGGCAGCGAGTCCACCAGGCAGGGCAGTGCTAACTCCGTCTCCCTGGAGTAACTGTTAAAGGACACCTCTGGAGCGCTCGACCACAGATGCACACAGCCACCAGAGTCCCCGAAAGAGAGCGCCTGTTTGCTGGAGGACACGTCGAAGCTCATCAGCAGCTGCCCCACCGTGTTGACGTGAAAGATGTCAGCCAGACTGGCCAGTCCAGTGGGCTCGCAGAACTGACACTGACCTGCAGAAGTCATATGGGGAAATCACTGACACACACCAGCGCTGCAGATCATTTTAAGTTTTAAAACACACAGGCTAATACTTAATGTCATGTCTATTTGCCTATTAAAAGTGATTGTGAAACAGACACCAAATGTAAATTCTGAATAGATGAACCACATTCAGAGCCGTTTTAAAAAGTGCACACCTGTAATACACATTCAGGGTTGGGCGATATATGGAAGAACATCAAGATAACTGTGCAGAAGATACAAAATTACACAATATTATGAATAATGAATGTAGAAAATGAAGAATATTTTGCAATTTCTCTCCTGTTACATCTCACGGCGTATGAAAATGGCGACATGGAAGGGACATGAATTAGTCCCCAGAAAAACTGCATAATCTGTAATGTGGGGATGGTTTGATTTTTCAGAAAATAGACACTGCCATCATTTGAAAGGTGTGCAAAAAGATAATCAGTAAAAATGATACAACTATCCCTTTCATCCATTTTAGCAGCATTTACATGTGCTTTTTAAAAAAGGTAAAAAAAAACATTTCTTTCTTTTTAACTTTCAACATTTTAAATATCCTACACAAATCATGATTTTTTTAAATCGGAAAACGAAAATCACGTTTTTTTATAAATCAAGAGCAAACATACTGATATATACATTTTCACATTTCAGGTCGAGTATATTGTCTATGCTCATGCATTTAAATAGTTAGTATATTGCTCTACCCACATGCATTCAGCAGACTCGTGTATTTTACTGTAAGTCAATTCAAAGTAAGATTCCTAGCGGCTGTCATTAAACAAACAAACAGATATTCTTGTTCTAGCTTCATTGCAGTATACTTGCTGTGTCAGGCTTCACCAACATTACTGAAAATCTATGTGGACAACATGAGAAACAACAAAAGGGAAATGAAAGTAAGGTGGGACTTTTGAATGCTTATTACAAAGGTTACAATAAAAAACAGTTTCCAATCGACAGGCATGAGCAGTACAGGTTGGAAACACAAAACTAACACTACCTTGTCAGGGAATGACAAGGGTACCCAAAGTAAACCACTATCGAATAGCACAAAAATACTTTTTTTCACAGAAAAATCCCCTAACACTTCAATTCAACAGATCAGGGAAAGTGGCAGCTGCACTAGCAATGCCAGTAATTTTCATATAAAGGATGTCCAAAATGACACATTCCACAAACCATACACGGCTAATAGCCATATAATAAAAGTGAAATCAGGCATGGATTGTTCAAGGGATGGTTAAAAATCAAATTCGTTCATCATTTAGTCACCCTTATGTCATTCCAAACCTGTATTATTTCCTTTCTTCTGCAGCACACAAAAGACAAAGATATTTTGAAGAGCGTTGGTAACCAAACAACTTTTGCCCCCATTGACTTCCATTGTACGACACAAAACCACTGAGACATTTCTCAAAATATCTTCTTTTGTGTTCCACACAAGAAAGAGTCATATACAGGTTTTAAATGACATATTGTCATTGTGAGGCCATATAATAGCTTTGTGAGAAAATCTTGAGCTCCGACCGATCTCATTGAAAGTTATCTTCAACACACACGTCATACCTGTTTGTGAAATGATAGCCAGACGTGAGGTGTATGTGGGGATGAAGCGGAGGAACAGGGGGTCCACGTGGACCTGCAGTGGGGTGATGGCCCTCATCATACGCAGGTCATACACCATCAAAAACCGGTCACATGACAGTCCGTTCAGACCACGACTGGAAAAGCCACACGCTGCCAGCAGGTTGCCATGTACGTCGAAATCAGACAGGCTCCCGGAGAAAGCGTCGAACTCATGCTCCATTTTAAGCGTGCGTAGATCCCGTAGAGACACCTAATACACAGTGTTACACAAGAGAAAGGTCACTTACTAAACATAGAAATTTCAGTTCACTCAAAAACTAAAATTCTGCAGATGTCTGGATATCATACAACAAACCTAAATCATTATTTTAAAATCTACACTTAAAAAGTAATTGACTAATATTTTTCAGAATTAAGATTTTAGATTAAAACTTGAAAGATGAATGAAAAGGGTAACTTGTATATACACTCCGTGATCTATCCTCAACCCAAATTAAGGCTGACTGCAGCCCAACAACCATAAGACGGCATCTGCGAGAAAAGGACTTCAAGAACAAAAGACGTCTTCAAAAGCCACGTCTTCTTCCACGCCACAAACTTGCCCGTTAGGAATTTGCGACACAGTGTTGGAGGCGCCATCATGATCTGGGGTGCTTTTTCCTTCAATGGGAAAATGGAGCTTCAGGTTGTGCAGGGCCGTCAAACGGCGGCTGGCTATGTGGACATGTTGCAGCAGGCATCCCTCTTGACTGAGGGCCCTCGTCTGTGCAGGTAATGACTGGGTCTTTCAACAGGACAACGCTGCAGTTCACAACGGCCGCCTGACAAAGGACTTCAGACTTCTTCCAGGAGAATAACGTCACTCTTTTGGACCATCCTGCATGTTCCCTTGATCTAAATCCCATTCCAGAACGTGGATGCCATTCGTGAAGCCATCTTCACCACATGGAGCAATGTTGCCACCAACCTCCTGGAAATAACATCAAGCATGCCGAATCGCATCAAGCATGCCGAAACGAGTGTTTGAAGTGATCAACAAGAGTCCATTTTTGACACTTTTAGTTCTGTTGTGGGGTCTTTTTGGGCTATGGTCTTAAACTTTTGATCAGCTGATGAAGCCTGTTTGAGTTAAAATTAAGTTTTCAATAAATTGCCTACTCTCTGTTTTTTTGTCTCTTGCTCCGGTTTCTTGTTTTGGCATTTTGAAGCAGTACTTACAACCTGGTTATGATCCACCAGCGAGAAATGCGAATACTTGTAATGTTTCCCCCGATCTTAAGATTTTGTTCTGGAGTGTGTGTATATATATATATATATATATATATATACANTATATATATGCTTTAGTGTAACTGGTCATTATTTCTCCCATGTTTTTAAAAAAATTTGTCACCTAAAAAATAAAAAATAAATTTCTTCAGCTCATTTAAATAGTCCAGTAGAGTCAGAAATGAATTACAAATATACCAGGCTGTCTCTTGAAGGGATAGTTCACCCAAAAATGAAAATTCGGTCAACAAATCCTGCATTAGCTTCTTTCTTTCGTGAAACACAAAAGAAAATACTAAATCTCAGAGAAGTCTCAGCGGTTTTGTGTCCACACAATGAAAGTGAATGGGGGCCAGTGTTGTTTGGTTACCAACGTTCTTCAAAATATCTTCTTTTGTGTTTTGCAGAAGAAATGAAGTCATACAGATTTAAAATGACACAAGGTTAAATAAATGATAAAAGAATATTCATTTTTGGGTGAACTATCACTTTATCTGACATGAGGTGCTACAAACTGCGTTGCATTTATGTTAATGCTGTTTAACTGTAACTGTGTGAAAAGGGCTTAATAAGAGAAATGTTATTTTAGATGAAGTACAGCATATCTCAGTGTTTTCCTCTCTTAAAAGTATCACATTATTGTATTAATTTAAATAAATTAACTGCAGACAAATTACATTTACTAACAAAAAATACTAATAAACATTCTTCATAGCAAAAGCTACTGTTTAAGTTTGCGTGATCTATCCTTATGCATAAATCTTTTGACTTGTTTAATTCCGAGGCCTGTTAGAATTCCAAACGCCACATAGTGTGAGCTGAAAACTATGAACAGATGAATCAACAAAAAGAAAAAGCCCTATGTATTCTACCATAATTGTACAGCTAAATTGCAGAAAGTATGTTCCCACATTAGCTAAGAGAAAAAAACTTTACATGCACCACATTCATTCGCACTCTACTCTGTGGGAAAAGCGAAAGGAGGAAACTATTTGTTCCACATCCATTTTCGATTCCCTCCTTTACTCACCTTGCCTGAGGTATGGCCACAAAAGAAGAAGCGATTGGACTGTCTCATGATGGCGACTCCAGGAACCTCAACAGTAAACTAGTGACAGGGATGAAATTAGCATATGAAGTCACACCCTTAACAGGAAGTTGTTTTTGTACTGTATTTACTAAACACAGTGACGAGTCATCTTAAAACCTAAAACAAGAACACAAGCGTTGAAATTTATTGTGATGCGTGCATTGTGAAAATACTTTCTCATATGCCAGCTTAGAATGCAGAAAAAAGATTTGTAAAGTGATTCTGGCTCAGTCAATAGCTTTATTTTTGGGCAGGGCTGTAATTTGTTGAAATTGATACACGAGGGTAATTTTTTAGCTAAGAATAGTATACGAATGCATTAAAACGTAGAAGTTTCTCATTCTTAAAGATGCTATAATGAATAAAAACTAGATTAATAAATTAAAAATATTGTATTGTCTTACTTTTTGGGTTTCCTGCACTGTGGTGAGGTCCAATTCCGCCACATAATTCTGGAGACCTCCCATTAATAAAGTGTTGTTATCAGTCAGAAGCAAACTGTGCATGTCAGCGCCCTCCTCCGCCCTACAAACAAAATGAATGAATGGAAATTAAAGATCACACACACGAGCAAATAAAAGGTCTTTATTATAAGATATAAAAATTGTGGCTCTGCAGTATTTTTGTGCTTGAACATGCCTATATGGTCACAGCATATATGTATATTCATATGTGTAACTCACGGATAATCAAACATTATCCAGCCTCCACGCGTGATGCATTTGAGGTTGTTCTTGGTCAGAAACAGCACCCCTGTGTCCATACTCTGGATGTGCCGAATGTCATCCGTCAAGTGCACCTGAAAAGAGGAGTAGCGGCCCATCGTCGGACCAAAAAAAGAACTTGCGTGTCCCTGTTATGAAAGAGAAGAAAGGTCTGTGAATAAAGTGACATCACATTCATGGAAGTAAGTCACGGATGATGCATTCGAGGTCACTACTATCAAAACCACAACTGAATTTTGGCCTGAAATTACACTTTAACCCTAAATCTTCCCACTCCGATTGAGAAATTAATTGATGTATGCAGAATTTTGGGTGAAACTTTGCACGTATACAGTCTGCTTTTACAGCCCTGTTTCTACAGAAGAAAACAAAGGCTGTCGTAAATGTGTCACTCTACCCGGTGGTTCCCCATCCACAACAGCTCCTCCTGTAGGTCAAAGTAAGTGGCTGTCACGGGGATCCCGACTTCCGCGGCCACGCTGTGAAGCTCCGAGTACATGCCCTCCACAATGTGCAAAGATTCTGGCACGACAAGCCCGTCGGGGTCGAGCTCTACGCCCTGAAGAAGGGACGGGTCGAGCCGCGGGTCCAAGGATGAGTCAAGACCGGGCTCCAGGCTGCCGTGCAGGCCGGGCGCGTATTCGCCCAAGCCCGGGTCCAGACCGTCGAAGTTCATCATGAAGATGCTGGTGCTAGGGACAGCAAAAAGACAGTCAGAAAACACTAGTGAGCTACCTATCTAGAAAGCATTATACAGGGGAAGAGTATGAAGCTAAGTTTTGAAACACAGCTACAAAGTAAAAGACTTTAAAACTTTCGACTAGAACTATTATTCAAGTGTGCGACAGGTTGCCCGAATTACATTCAAACTTAAAGTATTAGGATGAAATCATTCTGAATGAAAGAGCAACCCAATGTAACTTACAGTAAGGGTAAACGTTATTTGTTTTCACTGCAAGAAGTTCTACAGTCAATTTCTTTCAAAGACGGAATGCATATTTTCAACAAACAAGTATGACGGGTCTGAAAAATGTTGAGTTTAAACCATTAACAGTGTCATTTGTGGATAAATCATACCTTTAGACAACAATTATCGTCGGATCCATACGCGCATTTCGACTAACTTATTCCAAAACAAAAACAATATCGCACTTCCGGGTCAGTCTGAGGCGCTTCCGGGATGATCTTGAGCGCGTTAAAGCGTCACAATAAAATTTGATGCAGAACGATTAACATTTTAACACACTTCACATGAGCGACTCCTATTGCGTTGCCAATTTAATAATATACTTTTTTTAATACATAAAACCGATCATACTTTTTCTAGAACTGACGAGTTATCGGACCCAGTGATAAAAAAGCATCGTATTTACCCATATCCTACTCTAAATGCTTAAGCACTTCTAACAAAATAAAAAAGATGCAAATAAAATATTTGGTTCATTATTGGAAAATAAATAAATAGATAAAAACAGGAAAAGACAGTCATCATCTTAATGTCTGTAAAGGCGATTGTTCAAGTCCCTTAAAACCACAGACTGTGGTCTTTAGGATAATAAAAGTATATTTATTTCTTATTCAGTTATTAAGCTGACCTCATAGGAGATAACATCATATTCCTGTTTTCATAAAATTACATGTTCATATACAGGTGAACAGTTTTTTAACTGCTTTCTTTTTCATATTATATTATTGTCCCCATTAAATTAATGGGAAGAATGACAGTTGCAGCAAAAGACAACAGCATTATGTCATTTCATTTGTACACTACATACTAGGATGACTTAAAGACGCACTCTGTGTGCATGGTTTGCGGATAGTCTCACTTCCTCCCAATAATAAAAGGGCATAATATTTGAACAAATTTTAAATGAGGAAATTATCCCATTCAGGATTCTAAGAATGGTGACATGGTGAGAGTTACAGCACTGGAAGTTTTATCAATTCAGTTGTATGAACGGGAGAATTGCTTTGGTCCACTAACATGTGAATTAATGAAACATGTCTGAATGGGAAGATCAACTAAAGAGATTTACGACCTCAATTTCTCAAGAATCCTATGTTTTTAGGAAGGGTGAAAAAATCGGAAGATAGCATTGTAGGGCTTTTCATAAAGTAAATTGACTTATATGTCAATATATATAAAATAAAGATGCATAAAACAAATACCTCAGTACGCGAATTAATATACTGAGTTTTATGATGTGAGAAATGTATGGCAGTAACTAGCCTAGTTTGCTGACTGAGCTCTAAATAAGCAAAATTCGCAGTTATCTTTTTTTTATAAAAAAAAAAACTGTTTGCAATTATTCATTTTAGTGTTTCAATTTGAGGGATCAAATCTAAATGTTTATTTATTTTAAACATAGTTCTATTAGAAACATTGCTTACAATCTGCTGCCACAATTTTATTAATGTATTAAATAACAATGTATTATTTCATAGGCTATATGTAACTTTGCAGACAGTCTTTTTACTTAATCAATAACAAAATCTGGATTCTGAGGTAAAATGTCACACATCAATTTATTTTTCATATTGAACATTTTAAATATTATTTTCAAAAGCACACTTTTGGTTAATGGGTCTGTTATTACTTCATCAAACTTCCCATATCACCTTTGTTATGGGCCCCTAACGTATGCTCACTGATCTACTGATAGCTACAACTGACAGGTTGGGGATAATTCTATTGCATTTCAGTGTAAAGAGGAAGATGCAGACTAATATGTTTTCTTAAAACATAGTTCAGAGGACACTTTTTCAAAAATTCCAATGATAACTGTCCTCACACTATCAATGTGAAAAAGACCAGCAACCCACAATCACTGATGACAGATCTGACACTTTATACTGACACCTTGAAATATCTATAGGGGAGATCATGTATTTTCTCTAGAATTGTTTTTTTCTGTTGGGTTCAACACAATATTCGTACATGTTTGCTATAACTTTAAAATAAGTAAATAAGTGAACACAACAAAACCATACTGGCATACAATAAGGCCAACAACATAACGAAGGTAGATTCGACCCCTATTTGGTTCCCCCTAACATTCTGGATGACCAATAATATGGAGAGTGATATCTCTTTATTAATAAGGTGTTGGACCTCCATTTGTCTTTAATACAGAACTTCCAGTTGGAATAGAAAACTTGATTTCTCTTTTTATAATTGAGGACAAACACCAATCAATCGGCTGTTAAGGTTACAGGTGATTCTGCTAAATGGGCTCACACAATCAGTCCCATCTGGAAACTGACAAGTCACCCATTTCACCTGTTTCTTGTACTAACCTGAACACAAACAACTTGTTCATGTTTTGTCATGCAATCCAGACTATAGACAACAGATGCCAACAAAGTTTAAACTAAACTGTATTTGTGCAAAACTGTATGCTATAACTACAGCATCGCATGTACCAACCACTGTATATGTCACACAGTGTGCATGAATATGACAGTTACCAGAAATGCACATACATAGATGTTCGATCCGCATTCATTTTCTGAAAATAAAATGATTTATTAAAAGAAGGAACCTAATTGTTCACTTAAAACAAGCATTGAAAGCGAAACATGACAAGAAAATGCTAAATAAAATATGAATGATCTAATTTAAAATTAATCAGTTAATAAACAGGTCAACTTTTTTGAAATATGTTTAACCTTAAGTGGTCCTTCACACCCGATGTACATGACGTCACATATAGTTAAGAAGAAGGGAACAAGGATCACAGTCGAGCCCGTCGAGTTCCCTTGATTATTGTGTCTGGGATCTTGGAGACGTGTTTGGGGAACAATAATATTTGTAAGAAAGCGAAACTCACTGCACTGAACGCAAGCTAAGTACAAGCTACCTGTGCAAACGTGGGAAAGTCCTGGTGACTCATCGCCCTGATATATGGTCGCTAGAGCCGTCACACCAGTCCGTTTGCACTACAGTAAGAATCGCAGAAGAAAGGATACGCATTTACAGAACTACTGAAACGCGTTTTTAACATGGATCGATCTCTGTTGCTCGGACTTGCGTTATCGGTGTTCTCGTGCGCCAGGTGCACCCCGGTGGCTCGAGCATCAGCTGAGGTGAACTACATCCAGTGTAGAGTGCTGTCCCTCAAACTCAACGAGATTGCTAGAGATTTATACAACAAGGTATGTATTTTAATCAAGAAATACATTCATGTTTTACACCTTTTTGATTTAGCTGTTGGTTAAATAATCAAATAATCATTACTTTTACCCTCTGTGCAGGTCGAGCCCCCTAACGTGACAGCAAACATCAGTGACCCTCCAGTGTCTGTAAGACAAATAGACGCGTGTGACCCTTGGAGCCTTGAAACCAATAAAGGGGTAAAATACTAAATTAATCATTCATCCAAAACATCCGTTTTTTTTACCAAAATGCAATGCTTTTAATTGACTAAATGTTAAGTGACAAATTATATATCAATGTACAATTCATTAATTATCTATTTATTTTGCATTTTAGCCCTGTCAATCAAGAATTATCTTGGCTCTGAGAAACTACACCAGTATTTTTCACAAAGACGGTGTGTTTAAGAATTCAGCTTGCAGTAAGTGGAGCGAGCAGGCCAATGAGATCGCAGATGTTACTGAAAACCTTCTCCGGGCTCTTAAGGTAGGCTATGTGTCATTGTATTCAATATCATTTTAATTGTCTAATGTCTACTTGTGTCCGCATTTGAAACCTTTCGAATATGTTTTAGTCAAAGTATCAAAAACCTTCTGTCAGTTATGTTACATTAAGTGATAAAACATTTCTAATAATGCATTGCTCTTGTTTGATCTACAGCAACCAGTGGTGGACAGGCCTTCAAACACTGTGGGCTGGCATGTGTGGTGGCATGACAGTGCTCTGTGTCGGGACAGCGTGGAAAGGCTCTACTCCTTCTCTATCATGTCTGCACGTGTTTTCTCTTTTTTGGCTTCCCCGCTAGCACCTAAAATGGAGAATAAACAGTGTTAGAGAGGAAAGAGAGAGAATAGAGAGAAACAGATTTAAATAAATATTAATCATGATCACGTTGATCAGAATGTTTAAACAGCTTTTGCTGCATCTTAAAAGGTTCTCATATCATGGATATATTAAAGATTCAGATAGGATGAAAAGTTCAAGTCTTACTTGAGGGGATATATTTATTAACTATTTATTGTACTGCTATTTATTTCTGTATTTATTGTACAATAAGTGTTTTCTTCACAATGTGTAACATTTTTTTTACAATATATGCAAGTTATAACTAATAAATATATGAACAAGTATTTCAGTGGTCAGAAGTTATACAGAAGTTGTCTTGATTTATGCACATTGTTCCTTGAGAGAACAAAGAAGTGAATTGAAGAACCAACCTGAAATTGCTTTTACTCTCATCAACAAGGAAATGACAGAACTGATGTTACCAAATTTCCCAGTGTGAAGTCAACAGCTCTAAGTAAGAGGAGAGGGAAGATGTGATTTCCATAAACATTCGTGCTACTCTGTGTACAGCTTCCTACAAAATATGTCCTATAAACTCTGAGGTAATGTGGCTGCTAAGTTCAACCAAAAAGCACAATACCATGTGTGTGTTGTCTCATTCATTGTGATGTCAAAAGGGAAGTTGGTTTACCAACAACCACACAAGATGAGAAAATCTGAGATCACATTATTTTATCCATTACAGCTAAAAATTTCTTGACACGAAAGGCACGTGAGACTATGCAAGATGCAACAACAATTGACAAAACAATCTATTCAAACAATGTTATTTAGAAATAACTGGAGTCCAAATATCGCAAATGACTGTCATTTTAATTAAAATAGTTTATACAAAAAATGTATATGTAATTTTGTATAACATTGTGTACATGAACAAAACAATGTGAACATATAGCAATAATCAGTATTAACATGCTAAATAACAAAAGTAAAGTTAAAGTAAAAAAAGAAAAAGTTAGTTAAAAAATGATAGACATATACCCAACAAAACTCTCAAAAAAGGCAAGTGACAGAGTTATAAAAATATGAATATTAGAAATATTAAAAGTTAAAAAAGGAAAGTATTTTAAAGTGTTTAATACTTTAATATTAAATACTAATATTGTGAATATGGTTTACCAATATTAATATTAATATTAACAGTATTTAATATGTAATTATGTACTATGTACTTTAATATTAAATGTTCAAAAAGCTATTTTTTATTTAATTAAATATTACGTTTAAGTTTTTTAATCTCTGTGGTCTCTAACGTCTGTAAATCAGACGTCGGAGCGGGAGATGTAGGCTGTGTTTAATAATCTAATACGCTTCCTACCTAGATCGCATTTTTGCGCATGTCTAGGCGGTCGTCACGCAGTAAAAATGTTGTCTATGAAGGCAGCATCCTCGGTTTAGAAGCACAGCCGGATACTCTCTATTTCCTGGTTACTTCGCAAGGTGGGTGACTGTCATATGACATATAACATTAGCTCTTTGTTTACACCACTTTAATGTACTTTAACCCGCATTTCAGATACTTACACTTGCTTTATTTCAATTTAAATTCAAACCTGACTCTTTACGTGTCACTTTTTATCTATAGCTGAGTTTATCGCTCCGTTGATTCATCAGTACCCGGATCTACTAGCCTGATGGCTAACAGTGTTCAGTTATAAATTTAGCATACGGGTAGTACGAACTACATAATTACGACCCTGAAAAGTGCATACTAATATCGGTCGTTGTATGAAATCTTGATAGCCAAAATAAACCATACTACATAACGTTATGTGAAGTCAGAAACAGCATGCTCTTGTGTAACTTACTCATTGTCAAGTGTGTGGGCTAATTTAGCACGTTGTGTTTAAAGGGCATCCTTGTTTGTATTGAATAGGTTTGGTTGTTTACATTTAGGATTCTATGGTTCTTGTTTTTGTGCAGGATGAATGTGGGCGTTGCTCACAGCGAGGTGAACCCTAACACCCGGGTCATGAACAGCCGGGGGATCTGGCTGGCCTACCTGCTTCTGACCACTGCCCTGCATGTAGTGTTACTCAGCATTCCTTTCCTCAGTGTACCTGTGGTGTGGACCCTCACCAATGTCTTACACAACCTGGTCAGTAGGCCTACATCAGTTTTTGACTCGGGCAAAAATATGTTTCACCTAAACATGAAAAGTCTGTCATCATGTTCTTACCCTCCTATTTCATTAAAATGTCATCAAAATATACTACCTGGTGGATTAGAGCCACTGTGTCATCACTGTACAGACAGAGAGAACACTTTTATTCTGGGGTCCGTGAACCCTCTAGGGCAGTGGTTCTCAAACTGGGGGCCCCCAAGATGGATCCAGGGGGCCACAGATTTTGTGGCATTTATCATAGATTTTATGCAATCAAACATCAGAAAAATGACACCACCAACCAAAAGAATTGAGGTTCCAGCATTGTATAACCAAATGTTTTTGGTTTAATTAAAATTCTAAGTTTAAGATTATACGTCTTTATATGGGGGGCCGCAAAGCGATGCATTTAACACAAAGGGGGCCTTACAACAAAAAAGTTTGAGAACCACTGCTCTAGGGCAGGGGTCTTCAAACTGTGGTTCAGGACATGATGCAAAATAATTTAAGTGAATGACGAAAAAACTAGATAACAGACAATGACTAGAATAGTAATATCTTACCGTATTGTATTGTGGTATTGCAATTAAACGTGTATTTCATTCATACAATGAGAAGGAAAAACTACTCTACTTAAAGAGAACTAATTTCCCCCCATATTTCAATTTATAAAGGGACAGTTCACCCAAAAATGACTCATCTTCAAGTTGTTCTAACCTGTATGAATTTCTGTGTTATGCAAAAAAAGCTATTTTAAAGGATGTTTGTAACCAGAGAGTTCTGGGGCACTCTTTACTAAAATAGTGAGAAAAAACTATTATGGTAGTCAACAGTGCCCCAGAACTGTTTGGTTACAAACATTCTTTAAAATGTCTTCTATTGTGTTCAAAAGAAAAACCAAATCCATGCAGGTTTAAAACAACATGAGGGTGAGTAAATTATGACAGAATATTTCAATGTATGTGCTTTTTTGGAGCTGTCATTATGAGCAATTAAAGTGACTGCATTTTATATTAAAAATCTTTGATTGTCTTACCTGCTTATTTTTATTTTTGGGTGAACCGTTAAGACCTAATACTTCCAGTCCATGTTATAATTGTACTGTGGGTTGCTTTTGTGTTAAAGTCAAATTAGTTGGTAAATGCACACAAGTAAATTCTCATGTCAACAGTCCAGTGTTAACTCACTTTTCTGCTATCCAGGCAATGTATCTGTTTTTGCACACGGTCAAAGGCACTCCGTTTGAGACACCTGACCAGGGCAAGGCACGTTTGCTCACGCACTGGGAACAGATGGACTACGGCATCCAGTTCACATCATCCAGAAAGTTCCTCACCATCTCACCTATTGTACTGTAAGTCATATTCATATGGGAGCTTTTTCCAGTAATAATCAGCATGTACATTTTTTCCATATTGATCAAAAACTGTTTTTACTACGGTACATGCATTTATAATGCTGGCGGCTTATACTGTATCTAGAAAATGACTGAATAAATAGTTTACAGTTACTTAAACGAGTGTTTTAAAGCATATGTTTATTTTATGTGTCAGACATGTCATCATTAAATGCTTTTATTTTTCTCCAGGTACATTCTGGCCAGCTTCTATACCAAATATGATACCACCCATTTCCTGGTCAACACAGGATCACTACTAAGTGTCATCCTTCCCAAGTTGCCTCAGTTTCATGGAGTTCGACTGTTTGGCATAAACAAATACTGATATTACACTGCAGCCCCCGAATAAAGTGGGATGTAGCATCATGGAGATGAGACTGATGTTTCTCCTGATGATTCTTTCGTGGTCCACAGCCTTAAGGAACACAAACTGCACTGGACTTGAAGTACACATATTTGAAAAAGGTCTTTCATGCTCAGGTTTATTCAATCTGTGGCGTTTTATTCCTATGTTTGTCATTTCTCTATATAATCATCAAAATCACATTTGTCATTGTCTGCTCAAATGAATTTTATGGTTACATTGGCATAATGGCCTTACCTTGAGCACTGTCATTGTGGAGTGAAAACATACAAATGTGATAGTGTTGAATTATAATGTTCAAACAGATTTTTTATACCGTGGCTTTTTCAAAAGACATGATTTTCCTCTCAAACTGCTTATTAGTGTTAAATGCTGGTTTTATTTATGTCTCATTTTCATTTCATTTGCTACAAAAATGCAAAACAATGAATGTCTGAAGGTGATAGAAGAAAACAATCTACTGTATAATTTGCTTTCCTAAAGGTTATTTTCAACATTTTGGTTTGGTGAACTTCAGTAGAGTGTGGTTTAGATTTGATATTGAATCACTTTATTTATTCCTTTAGTTGCTTTTACTATCACGAAACATTCAAACTTGAAGTTATTGCCATGCTTATGTGTGAAAATGTATCTTTTTAAACATTTGTACAGGTTTAAGTTCAGTGGTGTTGCACTCTCATAATTAAAATGCATTAAAAGTCATTACGTTATTTGGACTAATACAAAGTTTCCCATATCTGCCAGCAGAATTGATTTCAGGAGATGCATGTATGTAGATCTATATAGGAAGTGGCATTTCCATGTGTGGTAGAATGTCACCGATATTTTATGTATATGTAATCAGCACAATATTAAAGTACAATGCTCGGATCAAAAACTTAAGTTGTATGAAGTTGCAACTTATTGCTGAGAGGTCTTAGGCCTGCAAATGTTGTGAAGTAGGTCTAGGCTAATACGTGAGGAATGCACTTCCCACTTGCAGGTGAACCGTTTACATGGGAATCCTCACTTTTGTACAACAGCAGAGGAAACTAAACAGGGAATAGGTGCAAATCAACCATGAGGAAGCGCAACAACCATCCACCGTACTCACAGAATCATGGTAAATCCAAGGAATAATACGGACTCGCATTTGGATAAGTTGTGAAGGTGTACCAGGGGGAAATCCAGGAGTTTTACATTTGACACCTACGGACAGGGGCAAGCCTGGCGACAGTGATCAGGTGTAGTTGTATGGGAATTCCCACCTACAGGCTCAGGTGTCTCCCAAATGATAACAAACTGACTGCATTTCAGGGAAGAGGACAGAGGAGGGGAATAGTGACCTCATCCCACCTGTGCAACCAATTTGCCTATCGTATACAACACGTTCTGTCTAATCAACATGGAAGCATATGCAAATGTTCTTCTTGCTCGATACTCTAGAATGCTGTGCAAGCAACAGGGGACCACCACTGATGTCACTGCTGGAATGCAAACAGCATTTGCATAACCTGCAGAGGAAGAACCACAAAGAAGGGTGTATTATCACTCGCCCACGGCTGTGGATGCTTTTCAAAGTCAGTGGATCGAAAACCAAAAGCTGAGGTGATTACTCTAGAGATGCTGTTACAAGTATAAAATGTTTCCCCAATTCTGCTTTCTTGCAGTTCCTGTTCATGCATGTCATCAGAAAGGCCTATTTAGCAGTGAAGGTCAAGCAAACCACATCATTTGTATAAAGATGACCAAGAGGTGATTAGCTGTTAAACAGCGGTTCATTAGGAACTACGTCCTACTCTGCTGACTACTGTGGATATAACCGTGTGCTTTACAGGCTTATTTACTCAGAAAAGGAGTGACTCACATTTGATTTTACCCAGACATACACTATTAGTCAACATGTTGGAGACACCAACTCATTTTACGGCATTTCAGAATAAAACACGAAGGTGAGAGCCACTGCTATGTTATGTATTCTTTCAAATTCTTTAAAAAAAACTACCTGGGATGGTTATAAAACAGTACTGGAGGTTCCTATCATTCGAGTCTAATTCATTTGATAAAGAAAACATAAAATGTTTTTACGGTTGTCGAAAAACACAGATTTGAAGCATTTAGGTACCAAAAGGTTTTTATGGTCATCATTTGCCCAAATGAAACTCTTGTAAGATCTGATATGCAGTTTTAAATATCTAAAAGATTAAAAACACCAACAGATATCTAAATGTTCCGAGACATGTATAGACAAAGTGTATCAGTATGAAATCATATCACGGTGCTGATGGGGGATTTTGAGACAGAGCACAGATCTCAATCTTTCATTACTCATTTGAGTTTCATTTCTTTCGTTCACAAAAAAAAAACTGTCATTGGCTGTGTCTCATTTCGTAAGGCTGCGTCCTCCAGAGGTCTCATTCGAAGGCTGCTACGTCATCGAGGCTGTCTCGTTTCATAAAATCAGGTAGGACTCTCCAGAGACACCCTTCAAATGCGACCTTCTTTGACAGAAATTTGGAGGATACATGAGCTGTATCCTTCGTTGCTACAGATAACCCACAATTCTTTGCGTCGGCCAACGTCTGTTATTTGAATAGCTGTTGCCATTATTATACGGCAACAGCTGCACATTCAATCAAATATGTGACCCTGGATCACAAAATCAGTCTTAAGTAGCACGGGAACATTTTTAGTAAAAGACAAAAATACATTGTGTAGGTCAAAATTATCGATTTTTCTTTTATGCCAAAAATCATTAGGATATTAAGTAAAGATCATGTTCCATGAAGATATTTTGTAAATTTCTTACCTTAAATATATAAAAACTTTATTTTTGTGAGTGGATGGCCTGCCACAGTGCCCCTGATTAACAACTTCAAAGGCAATTTTCTCAATATTTTAATTTGTTTGCGCTCTCAGATTCATGAGTTTTAAACTGTTGTATCTCAGCCAGATATTGTCCTATTAACTAACAACTCATATATCTATAGAAAGTTTATTTATTCAGCTTTCAGATTATGTAAAAATCTCAATTTCGAAAAATTGACCCATAAAACTGGTTTTGTTGTCCAGGGTCACATATGTGACCCTGGATCACAAAACCAGTCTTAAGTAGCACGGGAACATTTTTAGTAAAAGACAAAAATACACTGTGTGGGTCAAAATTATCGGTCACAATTTCTTTTATGCCAAAAATCATTAGGACATTAAGTAAAGATCATGTTCCATGAAGATATTTTGTAAATTTCCTACCTTAAATATATAAAAACTTTATTTTTGTGAGTGGATGGCCTGCCACAGTGCCCCTGATTAACAACTTCAAAGGCAATTTTCTCAATATTTAGATTTTTTTGCGCTCTCAGATTCCTGAGTTTTAAACGGTTGTATCTCAGCCAGATATTGTCCTATTCTAACAACTCATACATCAATAGAAAGCTTATTCATTCATCTATCAGATTATGTAAAAATCTCAATTTTGGAAAATTGACCCATAAGACTGGTTATGTTGTCCAGGGTCACATATGTGGTGTTTAAATGTTAACAGTTTACAATTTGTGTCACGTTTTTCTAATCTTAGCAGGCATATGTAATAAATAGGTTTACACGTGTTTAGTAATTTTTAAACGTTTTGAAACAGTAAGGCAAAAATTGTATATTTGTTTAACTCTTTTGGCATTGTTTAGGGTAGAAAGTAACCAACTTTTTACCTCTTAAATCGTGTAGAAATCATTTTAATTAATTTGACAGGTGTGCGAGTGCGACGTGTTGTCATAGCAACGTGGTACTTCCCGTTTCCTTTTCTGCCAGTATGTCCTACGAAGGATGTCTCGTTTAATTCTAAATTGAGAATCCTCCGTATACCGCATCCTTTAGAGGATGATACCCATGGAGGACACAAGGACGCAGCCTAACGAAACGAGACACAGCTTTTATGTCCTTGCTTAATCAGCTCACAGGAAACCGTCTTATAAATCAGTCCTTGGGCATTTTCCAAACGGAACTGAGCATCCCTATGCATTACTCCCTTCGAAGGGCTGAGCCCTTGAAGTGAACTGTTTGAAGGGTATAGGGCATTACTGTCTCTCGCATTATGCGGTTGGAACTCCCTTCACAATTAAGGGAATCTGGCGAAATGTTACCTTGACAACGCCGCACGTGCACTCTGAATCCAGCACTCAGTTGTTCAAAATAAACAATACATTTAATATTTCTTGTTGAATATTGTCTAATTATGTCTTATTTCACCTTGTTTTTCACTCCACTTGGTATTTAAAAAGGAAATATATGATAAAGGAACAAGTAGCTAAAACATATTAAACATACTTTCCTATAAACTAAATTATCTTATACTATATTTTATCCATCTTAAATCATATTTATCACTGAAAAAATCGTGTAAAACACATACAAACTAAATTATTGTGTTGTAGGTAACGACGAAATCCCGCTTCAAAATGCGTCGCGAGAACTCGTAATCCAGGATCACGTGATTACAAACGGAACTCACTTCTATCTGTACTTTTACTCAAGTATGGTTTTCAGGTACTCTTTACACCTCTGGGTGTACACTTTAGTTTGGAACACCCCTACAAATGGCGTCCCCTTCTCGAAGGGCCCTTCAAGGGCGCATAAATGCCCCCTGTGTCTCGATCAGCTCCCTTGCTCCCGAGATCGTGAATCAGTATAGGCCTGCCTGTCTAGCAACGTTTGTTTACACATAACATAAAATAAGTGTTTGTCATTTCAAAGGTTCTGTCGCGTTTCGTGAAGTTCATTGAGTTGGCTCGTGCAATTTCGGTCAAACGTCTTCAAAACTTGTCACGTGATTTCCGGTAAAGGAACACAGGGAGCATCGATGCTCTCTGGTTTTAGCAGTGTATTGTGGGAATTTTTAGGGAACGAACGTTTCAGTCCACTGGATGGATCTTGCGAATGAGCCACCCCTTAAAATGGCTGACTCCCTGGTCAGTGGGCTGACTACTGAACAAGGGAGCTGAATGAGACACAGCCGCCGTTTGGAAACTGCCCCTCATCTCTCTCTTAAAGAAGTGCATTAAACTATGAGGAACCTTCGATCTTAAAGGTCCAGTGTATTCAATTCAATTAAATTTTATTTATATAGCGCTTTTCACAATGTGCATTGTTCCAAAGCAGCTTTACAGGAGCAAATAAGAAAAACACAGAAAGGTAAAACACAGCACAGTGCATGGTGTTTATAGACCAAGCAAGATCATTATAATAAATAATATCTAATAAATAAATGAATAAATAAATAAATAAATGCAGTCTCCCGGTGAGCAAGCCAACACTGCACTGCTCTGCTGTGGCGAGGAACCCAAACTCCAATGCTGAATAATGGAGAAAAAAAACCTCGGGAGAAACCAGGCTCAGCCGGGAGGGCCAGGGCCCGGTTGCATAAAGCACCTTAAGTGTAATTTTCCCTTAAGTGTGTCCTTAAGTATACCTTAAGTTTTACTTAAGTTATTCTCCTATTGTCTTTGGTAAAGGAAAATCACCCCTTAAGTGTCATACTTAAGGGAAAAACTTAAGGTGCTTTATGCAACTGGGCCCAGATCTCCTCTGACGTGTTATAGCTGCACTCAGTGACCCCGACCAAAGCCACCGAGCAACGTCCACGAAGAACAGGGAGAGCCCACGAGCCGCGACCCAGGAAGCCCCACCCGCCGAAACCGTGCAGGTCCAACCCGGTCCCATTCCGTGATCAACAACAGACAACAGAGGGACAACCAGGGAAAAGTAGTAATGGCATAATTAACTTTATTCCTCTGTTGTCCGACATCGACCACAAAACAAGACCATGTATGAACTTTAGCAGCATCTAGCAGCAAGGTTGCAAATTCCAACCAACGGCTCACTCCACTCCTCCCTTTCGAAGCACAGAACAAAGATGTTCCCTGCGTTCCAATTCGTCTACTTATACTTACGCCACTAAACCCTGCCTACTCGCAGTGAGTGGCGGGTAATATCAGCCGTTAAGAGTGTGCATTATTCTGCACTTCGAATTTCTACCAGTAGTAGACCATCCGGGAATCTTTGGAATACTATTTTCAACATACTATGATTTGGGACATACGAATTCTACTTTTCAATACTATTAGGACAGATAGTATGCTGATTGAAAAGCATGGGTTGCAGAGGTGTAAAGAGTACCTGAAAACCATACTTAAGTAAAAGTACAGATACCTTGCAGTGAAAATTACTCCATTACAAGTTACAAGTCACCAATTCCAAAACGACTAAAGTAAAAGTCTTCGAGTATCTGATTTTAACAGTACTTGAGTATTTTACTCATACTGAATGTAGGCTCAAAGCAGCACTAGTCCTCAACACTTAAGAGACACGTCAGTGAAAAACTAGAAACAGTTGATTTGTGAAGTGAGCAATCGCATTTATTTTCTTAAATCATAATAAGACTGAACACCTCAAAATTGCAACAAATCATGGCCGACACCATAACCTACATCTATTACAAACACCCAAGTCTCATTTAAGCTCAACTGCTCATAAGTAAGCCAACATTCTTCAAAAAGGTCTCTTCAATATAACGGATAAATAAAATAATGTTAGGTAAAATTAAAAAGTCAATGCCAGCGATTGTCAACTACCTGATAATGCACTCGTATTCACATAAAGAAGTCAGGGCAAAATTCACAAGAAGTACCTTCAATGCCCTTATATGAATGATTCTGTAGCAAAAAATAAACTGCTGCAAAAAAAAGATAGGTGCCATGCAAAATGTAATGCGTAATTGCATTAGTCATTACAAATGTAGTGGAGTAAAGAGTACATATACTTGTTCAAAAATGTAGTTAAGTAGAGAGTAAAGTTGCTAATATCTTTAATACTCAGTACAACTACAAAGTAGCCAAAAAGATACTTCAGTACAGTAACGAATTACATTTACTCCAATACTTTACACCACTGATGGGTTGTCACGTCTTCGCTTTGCCGAAAGAGATAACCTATTTATGAAACGCTCTGTAGAGCAATTTGTCCGCTTAGGGCTACTGTAGAGACAACGTTGCCAATTCCATGCCAAGGGACCCAAGGTATGTGTAGATAGAATTAACTCGTTCTAAGGTAATAAAACATGCTTCATTATGTAAGGTCTTTATACACCTCTGAAGACATAGTTATGTATATTATATTGCATTTCTGTCAATAGTTCCTCAAAAAAATGACACACCGCACCTTTAATACAAGCACAGCATATTGTAAGGCCTTTATGGTTTTATGTTGCCACCGTGTGGCTGCAAAAAGATATAACAATTTTAAAATTTAATGGGGGTGTTAGCTTGTGAAACAAAACTAAAATGTTTCAAAACACAGTAACAATTCTGCTTTTATTGCTCATTCATACAAAAATAAACTAAACTCTTGGCTCCCGTCGACAGCCCCTAAAAGTCTTTCAACCTCAGTATTGTGGTTTGATTGATATTGACAAGCATGTTCCTGGGCCTTATTTTAACATAAAAACAAAACAAACAATCCAAAACAAATCCTAAAATACAGTACATAAAATACAATCAATGTAACAAGGCAAAAACCAGCTTTCACAGTCCCCTCCCATAGGATTTCTTTTAAGAATCAAAGATTAAAATAAAAAATAAATACAAATTCTGGTCAAGAAAAAGAAAATTAAATGTTGGCCATTCTCATCAATCACATAACATTGGTTGGGATAGCCTGCGCTCTGTCGTTTCTGTTAATCATCCGTAGATCATAATGACGAAAATCATGTGCAAGCAGGTGTTTGGCTTTGCAGTCAAGAGTGTAAAGCTCCGTTCGTTGCCTACAGATAAACAGTAAGCATTTCACACGAACAGACTTGATCTGCCTAAATGCTTCATTCGAATGCTTTCCAACAGCATCATTTTACCACCCGTGTATTGTTCCATCGTGGAGATACTACTTCTGGCTTTACATCATCATTTGTTTCCCATCCATCCTCCTCCTGGTTTTCTTCTTCATCGGTGGAAAACAGCTCATCTTCAAAGAACGATCCATCCAGTCCGTACTCCTGGGTATGAACAGAAACCTCATTGGACAGCAGATGAGGAGAGCCCTCGATGAAGTCAGCAAACCTGTGCAAATGAGAGAAAAGTAAGTGAGAGCACCGTTAACACAAGTCAACACGAATTGTGTTTGTTATTCCTGTCATTGTTTCTCTAATAAATCACTTTGAAGTAATGTATTTTAAACACTGTATTTGTGTCTACAATATCTTATAGTAAACCTTTTAGGAGACTGGAGTCTAGACACAGTCTTCCAGGTGTTGAACTCTGGACTGCTGCAGTTATTTCTGAGCTCCTCTAGAGCTTTTTGAGTCTCTGCCTCCCCTTGTCTCTGATACTCCTCTTCAGTCAGCAGACGTCGTGGCTCTGGCTTCCTTGGCTTAAGTTTCCTTTACCATATGAAAAAGCAACTATATCGTTCAGCTTGTACTTGATCAATACTCAGATCATTCAAATACTAATTAAGAGAACCATTACCTATACAATGTGAGGGCCATTGTTAAAGGGTAGTCCAGGTTCTTGGAGCAGAGCGCAGCCAGCATAATAGCAAAAGCTACTTGCTGAACCTGAATTCCAGCATAGATGAAGAGAAGTCCAAATATCTGCAGCGTCCAGGACAGGATGTTGATACTTCGCTCCTCCACGAGAGGGCCATAGCGATAACACACTGCAAAACTGACAAACCCGATGACAGTGGCATAACCTAAACATATACACGTGAAGACAAAAAAATCTGTTTACATACACAACCAACATTGCAGTGGGGAAAAACATTGTTAACAAGAAAAACTTTTCCAAGGTTAAATAGGTCTCAGTTTTTTAAAGGTTGTCTCTTACCAATAGCCAGATGCCAGTGCTCTCTAAGAATTAGCTGCAGATTGCGGAACACCAGTTGGATGATGTAAAGAGAAAAAGACCAGCCTCCCATTATCAGCACATAGACAGGGCTTTTCTACAGGCCAAAGAAACACACATCAAGATGATTTCAACTGTTTTTATGATTTCCTATAGACTTAAATGTAACAAGCATAAACTAGACAGTTGTAGTTATGTTTCAGAAACCTAAATGGCCATGCCAAAATCCTGAGGTGTCTGGTGGTAGAAGAGAAGAATGTTTAGTACACACTGCAGAACAACATGGATCCTAACCTTTGGTAAAAAGCGGCCAATGACGTAGACAGCGATGATTAGGGAGGCAATCATGCCAGTGCTCATGCCCGCAGAGTAGAAGAACACTTGACTCCTATGAGACAGATAAAAGAGAGAAAGAGCATAGAAAGATGTTCATGTATAACTAAAGCTGTGACTCCATCCAGATCTCCAACTGCTGCATTAAAACAAAACAGATTTTAAAGTGAATACACTGTTTTTTTACCTGCTGAGCATGTCTGCAAAGAAGAATAGCAGCACTCCAGCCAGAAACACCAAAAAAAGGCAGATGTCAAAATCTATAAGAGGATGAATAATGTCAAATCAAATATTTTGGAGCATGAAGACTGTGTTATGTACTGTAAACTGAAGGAGTGCCAGGAATACGAAAACGAAAATATATGTAGACAGTTATTGTCATTGTCACATCGATAAATCAATGCATTTTTACCCTCTTAATGTAAAGTTTCTTTCAACTCACGTCGACTGGGGTGTACTGTATAAAATGTGTATGAGTCCGAGGGGTCCACGCGGAAACAGGTCTTGTTGTTAAAGAGACTGATGCTCACGGTGGTCTCGTTGGTCTGTTCACGGATGAAGTACTGCACGAGCTGCCAGATGCTGAAATGCTCGAGCTCCTGCAGGTCCAGTTCATCTTTAACCACTGTTACCTTCAGCATTTTAGTGCTCCATACTCTCACCTGTCAAACAAACATGTCTCTCATCAATAATCCACACTGTTTACACTGACAGTCATAGTAAATATCGTGTAATACCTGTATTCTAGTCCATGTTTCCTTCCATCCAGGTAAAATGGGGTTATAATAACAAAAATGTTGAGCTCCTTGAATTTTAATCTCTTGTCCATCTTTAACGTCTATGATTGGACGAAGGGTACCTACAAATGTTTTTTTAAAAATCCATAACTTCAATTATTTGCAATTTAATAATTAAAGTGTGATTAACTCAATTATTCGAACAATAGTACGCTAACAACACTTAGCTTTTATAACTTCCCAAACAACTTCAAGCCAGATATAAACGCCTATAATGGCTAAATCTGTTTTACCAATGCTTACCTGACGTCTGTTGAACAAACTGAAGACAAAAAACCACGGCAGTTAAAATTAACTTGACTCTGACAGTTTCGATGTTAAAGCCATTTTGAGATTTCATTAATCCCGCCATGATGTCCACTCGGCTTCTCTCGACGGTAGCAGTGACCGACTAGACTTCAGTTATGAACAGCGCCTCCTGTTGTGCTGGAGGATGTCGGCATACACAAGCGATTAAACCTCCAATAAAAACATCAATAAACACTAGTCATTTTAAACAAAACAAATACAATGTTGTAATGTAAGAAAGTTGATGGGTTTTATTACACAGTTTTTTAACATAGCACACAGGTATAAAACATACAGATTTATGTAAATTCATTTTTATCTTGTCACAATCATGACTGCCATTTCTGGTTTACTGGCCTTATCAAACGATTTTGGCGCAACAGCTTTTTGGGTCTATGCCAACTGGTCTTTTCCTCTTGTGGTTCTAATTTACTTAATGCTCCCAGTACATTAAACACTTTTTATACAGCCCTTGCTTATAACATACAATTTTTCTTCTAACTCAGGCAAATCCTCTTTTATATCAGTGGAATTTTTTACCCTTTATTCCCCTGTTGTTATAGGCCTATACAATACAATAACTTATTTCCATAGTCATACAATACAAGAAACTTTATTTTATACATTCAGAAAACCTCTGAATTTTGCAAAATGAGATGCATCTCATCATCCTCTCAATCTGTAGGGAACCTGCATGTTAAAACAGAGCCAAAGAGCAGATTTATGTAGTAATTTCCAGATTGAGAGGCAGCCCAGGGCAGAAAAATACAGTATAATTATCTGAAAATGCTAAATTAACATGTCCAGGTTTAGCCGTCATCGATGTACAAATCTGGTCACTGGGGGTTCTCTCAACCCCAAGCTGCTCCCGGGTGAAAATCTGGAACCATTGTTGCAGCAGCGGAAAGCGGGGTGGAGTATCCCACAGAGACATTCTGCAGCCCCAACATCAGACATTTCCAACTGTAGCGAAGAGCCTTTCCTATGTTCTGTGGGACAAATGTTGAAAATATTAATATCAACAATCAAACATTATAACCCAACAGACACATGTGATGAATTTGCTAACTTTTACCATGCATCATAATTGAAACAGGCTGATATAAAATAGAACTGTATAATAAAAACAAACAGTGTGAGAATTCTAGAGGACATTTTGTGTCAAAATAATTTCACAATGGGATTTAAAAATCTGATTTGCAATAGTATTATGTAATGAATAAGACAATGATGGAATTATTCCAAAGAGGCTGATTGATACAAGATTTCAAGTGGTTTAATATACCACAGCTGGGTTAAATATTAAGCTTATTCACGGACACTGTAAACAACTGTTTATGCTGTTAAAATGACTACATTTAAATACTTTGGCTCCCTCTCTCTATGAAAACAGACCAAAACAGGATGAACCTGTTTATCTGATGGAAGGAAATTTCTGCACTATAAGAATGGAACACAGCAAGTGACTTGAACAGCCCCTTTCCTCCCAAAATAATACAAAGAAATGTTTGACTATGTGGCCTTGTTGTGTCAATCCAATGTACAGATAATTAGGCCTTTCGCATAGTCTTACTGTAAAACATAATCTGATGGTTTATAGAACCTGTGAAATTAAAGGACGTTTAAAACAAAAGCATACCCTATAAGTAACATAGCTTCTGCCAGAATACTTATTATACATTGTTTATAAAACAGTTTTTTATAAACATGATACAGTTTCAGAAAACTATTATATGTAGGAGTCCATATTAATTTTGATCAATAACAACACCATAACATTATGCTTTTACAATAGTAACAATATTATTTTTGCAGAAATAGTGGTTCGATTTTTTAAATGTTGGTCAACCAAGACCAGAAAAGCAAAAACAGCCTAATTATGTTACAAATCCAAACATCTCTCCTACCTTTCTGTATTTCTTATATTTTTCTTTCTTTTTGGCCTTCTTTTCCTGCTTTATTTTTTGTTGGTTGCCTTCTTCCACTAAGGGCTCGTAGGATCTCTCCGGCAGAAAAGTGAGTCGCACATCTTCGGCCTCCCCCTCCGGTTGAGCGAGACTCTGGTCTGAAACACCGGTATCGACATGCCGCCTGTATCTGCCACTGACGGCGTTACGATTGAATCGATCAGAGTGGCCAAAGACAGGAGCACAGAAGAGAGACTTCGGCTTCATGACATGAATCTGATCTCTGGCTGTCTGATTAAACTCTCAGACTTCATACGCACATCCTGTGCAAAACGCAGCGTTTGGACTTGGCAGACATTAGGATCACACCACGGGGAGCGTCCGGGTAACTTCAAGTCATGTAACATATTTTTCTGTTAACTAATTTGTTAACTTGATGTTAACTTATTTGCAAATTAAACAAAATGCTAACCTCTAGCAGGTCCGACCTACTAAAGGATATCACAGAATATTTAATGGATTTATAATGCGAATTGTATAAATTCTGAAACTATAGGCCTATGTATGTGGGTCTTACTGGTTAGGTTACTGTATGTTGTGTTCTTCTTTTTGTGGGACGTCACCTGGCGGATGGGAACCAATAGAACACCTTTAAATCCCACAGAAAAAAACACACACTACGTACAGGAATCGGTTTTAATTGTCCTTATAGGCCTAAAGGGATTTTTATCATTTTTTAACATTGCCGCATTTTCAGCACATGCACGTTGCACGTATATATTTAAACATTAATATTAGTATACAATCGAATAATTGTGTCTGTTTTGGGAAAACCTCTGTCAACTTTACACTTTGAAAACAAGAACAGAACAAGATCTGTGAGTAGCTGAGCGAGCCTCGCCCCTTATGATGACGTTTGTATTGACAGCAGGCAGCGAACGTCAACTGACTGAAACGAAACTACAGTAGATTGAGCGCTGATTTGGAGTATTGAGTTGTTTGTAAGTATTTGGGTAAGGGTTAATTATTTTTAAATTATACTTTACGATTGAAATTATATTAAATACATTTAATTATTAAGTATTGATATGATTTAAATGTACAATCAATGATCATTTTAATATCTGCTTATGTTGTGTTGGCTAGCTGCTATGACTCCAATAAACTATTACATGTAATCTCTGGTATTATAATCCATACAATAATCGTTTTTTACTCACAGACACCCTTTAAATTTGTATCACAAGAATCACTGGACCAAAACTGAGAAGGGTTCAATAATAAAGTAATAAAGAGAAGAATGAAATAGTGGGTTATAGGAAACATGTTTGGATTTTAATTCTATTTTTTTTCTATACTTACATTTATATATTTTCATCATTTTGTAAAAAGGCAATCTGTTGAAATTTACCTAATAACTGGGTGTGTCTCAACAGGCTGTGTTATTGTCAAATGGTCAAGACAGATGCATGTGATGCTGTTTTTTTTATTGTTGATCACTTTTTATGTGTCAAAACCATCATCATTTCATTCAATTGTATAGATATGCATTTAATCTCTAACATGTTTAAATGCTCATAACCTTTTGATATATGGTGATATTCCCAAACAATTAATAATAAATTAGGCCTACATACTGTAGTTTTATCTCTGTAACTGTTACAGAGCTCTCAGTGTAAAGGATTATGTGGCTGTTCCATCAGAATAGTGTAATTAGGTCACTAGGCCATAAAATAATTTAACCAGAAAAACATTGTCTTTAAACATCTTTTCAAACAAAAAAGTGAATGCAAGAAACTGTGCAACTTCCCTCAACATAATAGTTCCTCATTCTGTTGCTGAATTTTGTAAAACTGGAACATCACATTATTTATCACAAAGTATTTATAGATTATTCTAAATCCCAGTATACATTTAGCCTGCTGACAAATGTGGTTATTAGTTTTAATTAGAGGTCTGTTTCCAACTAAGAATTCTCAAATGAAAGTCAAGTAGTTCATAGTTAGAGTTTATTTATTCTATTTGTTTGTTTGTTTGTTATATCGCTGTGTATTTTTAGCCAGAGTCACATTTTGTTAATCTCCTGTGATTGCCCAGGTGTGTTGTGAATTCTTTATTTGTGACCCTGGACAACAAAACAAGTCTTATGGGTAAATTTTTCGAAATTGAGATTTTTACATAATCTGAAAGCTGAATAAATAAACTTTCTATAGATATGTGAGTTGTTAGAATAGGACAATATCTGGCTGAGATACAACCGTTTAAAACTCAGGAATCTGAGAGCGCAGAAAAATCAAAATATTGAGAAAATTGCCTTTGAAGTTGTTAATCAGGGGCACTGTGGCAGACCATCCACTCACAAAAATAAAGTTTTTATATATTTAAGGTAGGAAATTTACAAAATATCTTAATGGAACATGATCTTTACTTAATAGCCTAATGATTTTTGGCATGAAAGAAAAATCGATAATTTTGACCCACACAATGTATTTTTGTCTTTTACTAAAAATGTTCCCGTGCTACTTAAGACTGGTTTTGTGATCCAGGGTCACATTTTATCGTGTCAAATGAGTTCTTTACATACCTTTTGGGTTTTCGCCATCTTTTATCTCCCATTGTATGTTTTTGTTTGGTTGTGGTAAGTACCACCCCTGCTTTTCGAATAAATCCTGTTAGAAGTCTTTATTATCTTTATTATTTATTCTCTGTATTATCTACTACTGGAACTAAATAAAGAACTGCTCTTGCACTCTTCTAAACATGTTGAGCTGAGGATATGAAATACTACAACCGAGTCCAGTGGTTATGCTGTTCTTTATTTTCCTCAAAGAGTAGAATTGAATACTAAACAGAGAACTTTTGTCAATATGCAACTGAATGATATGACGAGTTTTATTTCTTGTGTTGACATATTTTCAATTGAAACAAGTTGAATGACCTACAATATGCTTCATTACATCTGTGTGTGCAGGTCTAAGCTGTTGAACTCTGAGAAGACATCACTGATACTTTAACTAATAAATATGTGATTAGATGCTCTGCATTTTTATCAATCTTTCAGGCACTCAGGGGCTCAATGGTAAGACATGTCTGTTTATGTGCTCTACATCACATTTGATGAAAGAACAAGTTTCTAAAAAGGTTTTTCCATCATTCAAGGCCAAAAGAATCAACAACAAAGTCATATTTTTTTAAGTGGACCTCACTGATTTGAAAAAGGAACTTCTTTCTCTATTATCAAGATAAAAAAAATGATGATAATAATAATAACAATAGTCTCAGCCCAAATAACTCCTATTGAAAGTAAAGACGTTTTTCTGCATTGTTTTCAGGAAGATCTTGTGAGATCATATATTTTTGCTGCATGCAGTAGATAAGTATCCATATTTTCCAAGTCCAGGTAACAAATCAAGCCAAATGGTCCATCAAACGAAAAGTGAAGCATCAATGACCGAACCAATTTTTTTCCAACCTGAAAACTCGACCAATGAGAAATTGTAAGACACCCACACAAAGTTTACTTTAATATCTTCTGATTTCTTGTTTAACACATGCATCTTATCATTGTCTGTTTTAAAGGTATCATGAGGAAAATGCTATTGACACATCAGTCCATTTCAAATCAGCCGTGGAGCATCAGCAAGAATACAAATCCAAACTGAAAATCAAATTTCAATGCTTTCACCATGACTTGTCTAGACAGACGCATCCCACGTTGCTCAACGACATCTTCACAGAGCTTTACATCACTGAGGGGGAAAGTGATATTGTCAATAAAGAGCATGAAGTGAGACAGATCGAAACTGCATTGAGGAGACAAACCGCAGTGGACGTTTCAGTCAAATGCAACAACATTTTTAAACCCTCACCAAATGAACCCAAAGCCATCAAATGTGTACTGACGAAGGGAGTGGCTGGCATCGGCAAAACTATCTCGGTGCAGAAATTCATCCTGGATTGGGCGGAAGAAAAAGCCAATCAGGAAATTACGTTTATTTACCCAATTCCGTTTCGAGAGCTGAACCTCATGAGAGGGAAACAGTTAAGCTTGGTTGAGCTTCTCCAGCATTTCAAAATGGACTGCAGAGACATTCACGAAAGGCACAAAGTTCTCTTCATCTTTGACGGTCTGGATGAATGTCGCTTTCCTCTGGACTTCCACAAGAACGGAAGACTGGGCAACCCAAAAGTGGCAACATCTATTGAGGTCTTGCTGACAAATCTTATCAATAAGTCCCTGCTTCCTGATGCCCTGATCTGGATAACATCTCGTCCAGCGGCCGCCAGTCAGATCCCTCTCGAGTATATTGACCTGGTGACTGAAGTTCGAGGGTTTAATGACCCACAGAAGGAGGAGTACCTCTACAAGAGCATCAGTGATAAACACCTCACTGGACGAATCATCACACACTTGAAGTCATCGAGAAGTCTGTACATTATGTGCCACATCCCGGTCTTCTGTTTGCTGTCGGCGACTGTCCTTGAGAGAATGTTAAACGTAGCAGAGGACGGAGAAATCCCCAAGACGCTAACTCAAATGTACATCCACTTTCTTCTCATCCAAACCAGAGCTAAAAACATGAGATACTCTTACAACCCAGAACCGAATGATGAGGACATGATTTTAAAACTAGGCAAACTTGCTTTTCAACAGCTTGTAAAGGGAAATCTAATATTCTACGAAGAAGACCTGATGGCTTGTGGGATTGATGTGAAAGAGGCTGTTGTCTACTCGGGTGTGTGCTCTCAGATCTTCAGAGAGGAATCAGCGCTGACCCAAAATAAAGTCTACTGCTTCATCCATCTGAGCATTCAGGAGTTTTTGGCAGCTTTGTTTGTGTATTTCATGTTTAAGATCAACTGTCACGACGTTCTCGATCATAAAGACCACAATGTGACTGATCTTACAGAGGCCACAGTGTTTGATTTGCATAAGAGCGCCATCGATCAGGCCCTCCAGAGCGAAACCGGACACCTGGACCTTTTCCTCCGTTTCCTTTTGGGCCTGTCGTTGGAGTCCAATCAGAGCATTTTACAAAGCTTAGTGTCCCGAGGTGGTAGCACAAGCACAACATCTCACAGCGTAGAGGAGACTGTTGAATACATCAAGAAGATGATAGAAGACACCTCGTTGCCGGAAAAGTCTATCAATCTCTTTCACTGTCTGAATGAACTGAACGAACTTTCTCTGGTCAAAGAGGTTCAGCGCTTTCTGAGCTCAGGGCATTTTTCAAAACTTTCCCCAGCCCAATGGTCCGCATTGGTCTTTGTGTTATTGACGTCTGAGGAGAAGCTGGATGTTTTTGATCTAAAGAAGTATATTAGAACAGACGAAGGTCTTACTAGATTGCTGCCGGTGGTCAAAACTTCAAAATGTGCTTTGTGAGTTTCATTCTTACGTTACCTTCTGTTTTTTCTACAACAGTTTATATTCAACCTTACAGGGCCAGTGTATTCTACTGTAAATTTACGTCTACATTTAAGCATTTGTAAACATTTGTGCATTGTATACATATATATTTCGTATTATGAAAATTCATTTTAATGTGAATATTATGACCTAATAATTTTATTTCAGACTGGATAACTGTGGACTTACCATGAGATGTTGCAGAGCTCTTGCCTCCGCTGTGAACTCGAGCACTTCAAATGTACGAGTGCTGGATCTGTGCAGTAACTCCATAGAAGACAAAGGCCTGGAGCTTTTGACAGCTGGCCTAAAAAACAAACAGTGTAAATTAGAGGAACTAAGGTAAAGTACTTGCTCAAGTTACTGGTTAAGACAGAATTCAGTCTTTTAAAGTTTGCTTTAATGTCTTCATGTCTCATTTAAAGGGATATACTCAAAATTGGCTTCCATTGAATGGACACAAAACCACTCGGACATTTCTTAAAATATCTTCTTTTGTGTTCCACAGAAGATAGAAAGTCCTACAGGTTTTGAACAACATGAGGGTGAATAAATGATGACAAAAATGTTATATTTGGTGAACTATCACTTCAAATCCTAATGTGTTTACCATATTTATCATGTTTGTGTTCTTCACATGCACATCACAAGATTCAGATGTTGTAATCGTTTTAGTTTGAACTTCTTCAATTTAGAACAGCTTTGTAATTTCATCAACACATTTACTTCACATTGGTTCATTGACCCAATAGCGTCACTAAACATCATTAGAATTTGTGAAGCTTCTGGGATTCACGTGACATGTTACTGTTTCCTCAGGCTGTCATACTGCAGAATCACTCCACGAGGCTGTTCCATACTCCAGTCAGGACTACTTCCAAATCTTCCAAACCTTAGAGTGCTGGACCTGAGTGAAAACAGTCTCAGAGAAGCGGGTATTAAGATTTTAGCAAGTTACCTCGGGAATCCACACTGTAAGCTTGAGATAATGAGGTAGGGTGCATCATAGATGTTTTCTCTCATAGCATAGGTATGGCACATACGAACAGCAATTCTAAATCAATTGTTTTGTCGTCATAATAAATGTGATTACTCATAGACTGAAGGACTGCAGAGTCACACCCAATAGCAGTTTTGCAATTGCCTCAGCTCTGCAGGCCAACCCATATCACATGAGAGAACTTGATCTTCATTGGAATAATCCAGGAGATGATGGTGTGGAGAAGTTGTCTGCTGTGATACAAA
Source organism: Triplophysa rosa (assembly GCF_024868665.1). NCBI lineage: Eukaryota > Metazoa > Chordata > Actinopteri > Cypriniformes > Nemacheilidae > Triplophysa > Triplophysa rosa. The sequence goes on from NC_079910.1 coordinate 6,112,799, forward strand.
ATCCACTCTCCAAGCTGGAAACGCTTTGGTAAGAATCTCATTTTTTGGCTTTGAATTGAAAAAAATGTAAGAAATGATCAATGAGATACAGTATATGTTATTATAACATTTATATCTTCTGAATTTAGGCTAAGTTATGGTTTGCTCACTGAGAAAACTTGCCAAGCTTTGGCTTCAGCCATGATGTCCAACTTCTCTACTCTGAAAGCTCTAGACTTGAGCGGCAATGCTATACACGACAGTGGAATAAAAATGCTCTCAAATGGATTTAGAAGCCCAAATTGTCAACTGGCTGTTTTGAGGTATGGGGTTTGAAATCTCTGTTTAAATTGTGTACAATGACATTTTATGGATCCTGAGATATACAGTGTTTCTTGTTTTTTTTCAGATTGGCATTGTGTGAGATCACGGAGATAGGTATTTCTGACTTGGCCTCTGCACTGGTTTTAAACCCTGTTTCACTAAGAGAGCTAGACCTGAGACATAACCTCATAAAAGATTCCGGACTGGCAAGACTTTCTGAAGTAGTGGAGAAATCCAGCTGTAGGCTAGAGACGCTGCGGTGAGCTGAAGCTTTGAGATAATGAAAGATTTTCATTTGAAATGATTTACTGTCGAATCTTGAAATGGCTTCTTAAAATGAGAGTTAAGTACATTTATGCATTTTGCAAATGCATTTATTTAAATGCATTCTTGGAAGCTATACATTTTTTATGAGTATGTAAGTGTTCACTTAAATCCATGACCTTCACATTGCTAATGCAAAACATAGCAGTTAAACTACAGAAACACAATATAGATTGAAGGTTTATTTTGAAAAATGCCTGATAAAAATCTTTCACAACAGTTTGGGGGAAAGTGGAGTCACAAAGGAAGGTTGTGCTGTTCTCGCAGCAGCTCTTAAGTTAAACCCCTTTTATCTGACAGAGCTGGAGATGAGTAATAATGTTCTCACAGACACAGGGCTAAAGCTCCTCTCTCCTGTGCTGAGGAACCACAGCACCAAGATCATGAAGTTAGAGTAAGTTTTGTAAAAATAACTTTTATCAATACATTTGAACATATCAGTATGTAAAATGAACAATGTTTCTTTTTAGTTTGAGTCAGTGTGGTTTGACTATAGACTGCTGTGATCCACTGGCTGCAATTCTTGGAGAAAGATCCTCAAGTCTTAAAGAACTGAATTTGGGGGGAAATAATCTGCAAGATCTGGGAGTAAAAATCCTTTGTGGTGGATTAGAAAATGCACACTGTCAGATAGAGATTTTGAGGTAATTATTTATATCTATAAAACTTTCAAGAATTCATAAAATCAATTGAATCCTACATGAATTGCATTGAAATTGTATATTGCATTTTTCCTGAAATCCATTTCATTGATTTGATTAGTCTGGGTCTCTTTCCATTTCATAAAAATGGTTTATGTGTAATATTTTTCTTTATAGGCTGTGTAACTGTGGGATCACAGGGGAAGGTTGCACAGGTTTAGGCTCTGCCCTGAGATCTAATCAGTCACATGTAATAGAGCTGGACCTGAGTGAAAACAATCTTACAGATTCAGCCGTCAGACCTTTATCCGTTTTACTGGACAATCCAGAGCATAAACTTGAGAAACTGATGTAAGTTGAAGAAGCTCTTCAGATATTTAGACAGACATGCTTTGTTGATGTGGCTGTATACCTAATACATCTTATTTTTTCTTCTAGTTTGTATTAATGAACAGATCAGTGGATACCACAGCATGCATCAACATTTCATGAACGTTTAGCAGATTGCTGAGATACCCAATGTTACAGAAATGGTGAAATATGACTGTTCATTTTCTTGTAATTGCCAAAGGACACATTTAGATGAAACCTTTTATTTTTATATTGTTTGAATATTTATGCTAATTTATTATATTCTTCCATCACATATTCAGCAGTAAATTAATGCAGTGATCTGGTGATCCTGTTGTTGATGCAAAAGATCTACACATAGCATATATTTCAAGAGATTTTCAACATTTTAAATCCTGAAAAGGTTAGAGGTGATTCATTAGCTATACTGTCAACACTTTTCACTTTCTGTTGGTGTGTACACATATAAATATTGTACATATATGTGTTTACTTGGCGTTACATCTTCTTTCACTTTAGTCATGCAATGTGTGCAGGACTGAACAAGTAAAATACTATGATTAATTCATAGATTCTATATTGTACACAGTATTATGTTCCGGTTAGGTAGAGGAGCTTGACAAAGCCTTTCAACTTGGTTAATTGTTTTTAAAACAAAGGGCAGGGTTGTGTTTGGCTGGATTTACAAATTACTAACTTGAAAATGACTTCACAGATTTCTCAGAATTGGATCTTGTCTAATTTTAGGCAATTATAAAGACTACTACTGTTTAAAGCGATACTCCACCCCAAAATGAAAATCATTTACTCACCCTCAAGTTGTTTAAAATCTGTAACAATTTCTTTGTTCACAAAGATATTTGGAACATTTTAATAACTGACATTGCTGGGACATAATTGACTGCATAGTAGAAAATATTATTGTATGAAATCAGATCAGAACAGAGAAGACTGTAATAAATTGTTATGGTAAAAATAATTCTACAATATCAAACCACAAGCTGCTTCTTATTCGTTACGAATAAACATTTGACAGCACTGATCTAATTAAAAGCAGTTTCTGTCACGAAAAATTTCTTTTTGAAAATGCATATAGACATACTGGAATTAGAAAGTAAATAAGTAAATCAAGGATCTGTACAACTTTTTATTTATTTCCCACAGATCATAGCATCAAATGTGTTTTCTTTTGTTTTCAATACTTTCCACTTAAAACAACAAAATATTTACAGAAGTGGAAAGGAAATACAGACAACACAGAAACAGACAGTCAAATCACTGAAAGGGAGGAAGTGAAAGACCTATTTTGGTGAACAAATAAAATGTACAACAATAAACAGCTTTTAATACAGAGTTGTATACAGCTTGCATGTGGAAGCATGCTTTTGATAAAAGGTAGCATGTTCACATGAACTGAATAGCAATTCCTCTGTGCTTCAAGTTCTGATAGTGATCCAAGTTGTTCTTTCTTTAAACAGTTGAGGTCCAAACTATAATTATTACAAAACCCATGCATTACCAGTAGAAGGTTTTAGTAAGGAAACTAGCTGCTGTGTTGAGCCAGCTTCCACCAGGGTCCTGTTTAGCACCAGTACGAGATATGGCGCGGTCCAAATCTTTCTCAGGACTCTCCTCCTCTGGCAGGTAATCGGGCAGGTGGTGATTTTCTTCTACCTTTGTGCCAGAAGTGCTGAGTGGGATGAGAACCTGTACACAACAATACATTTTATGAAACATCAAAACTGTTTGCAGGACAAACAAAAACTGTTGCGATCTGAATTATCATTCTTACATTTATGTACAAACTTAACACATTTAGCAACATTCACACCCACCTCTTTCCCGCTTTCATTTTTCACCACCTGCTGAGCTGAAAGCACCTCTGTGGAAGCAATGGCAGTTGCCAGACTCTGGACAAAAGAATATTTGGTTATTAGTCATTAAATTTTTGTATTTTTATGATCAGACTCTTCTTACAGAAAGCAGAATATAGCACACAGAAGCTGCGCGTACCTCGGTGGGCAGATCAGCACGGATGCGGACGGTGCATCTCTTCAAAGCCATCTGGAATGTGAAGCTGATGACACCTTTTACTTTTAAAAGTGCCTCTTCACACATACCTCTCTGATCCTGTCAACATCACCACATGTTTTTAACCATGAGAAAACCAGAACTTATTACAAATGTTTGATGGATCCTGTATTATCTAGAAATGTATGTAAAAGCTTCACGTGGCACCTACCACACCATCTAAGCCTTGTATATGAAGAGTAACCGATTTTGCTTTCTTGTTGGAGCTGTTGATGAAAAACTGTGGTTTGTTTGTCTTCGTCTGTTGATTCGGAGTCTGAAAAGCCTGTCTATGTGGTCTAGCAGTCAACACGCCATGCACCTCTTTTGCAAGGTCTGTGATTTCAGTTGTTAGGCCAGTCCTTCATAAACACAAATGGAAAAAATAAATGGAATGTAACAACTGAGAAGAAGATCGAGAATAAACAACCTTTCGATTTACATACCTCTCCATCAGTGTCTCCAGGCTCACCATCATGCCAAGCTCATTTTTCATAGTGTTGATGTTTCGGGGTGATTCGGCCAAGTACCTCAGCGTCTGCAGAAACGGTACATTTTATTATTTTAGTAACATATGGATTTACTATCATAGCCCTCTATCGGTTACATAAAAATGTACACTGAAAATCAGGTCTGTGTACCTGAAGGGTGGCAAAAAGCACTTGAGGGTCTTTGTGGTCCAGGAACAGCACTAGTCCAGGAAGGCAGCCCTGGTCCTGAACTATCACCTCCCGGTTTTGTGGTTCTGATGCCAAGTCCCGCAGCTGCGTGACTACTGACAAGGCGTCCATCATCCTTGTGGTTATCTAAAAAAAACGAAGAATGTGGAATTTTTTTAGAAACAAATTAAACCGATAAAACACTTTAAAAACTGTTACATGACCCATTTTTTTCTTATCTTGTCATTTATAAAAAAAAACACATTTTAAAATAAGACGTAAAACAAACAGCATTGCAAATATACAACCCCAACCTTAGTTGTCCAACTACATTTAACGGAAAATACTATTAACGATAGTCTAAAATCTGTTGACATCGAACCACCGCGAGCTCCTTACAGAGTTCCTGATACAGAAACGTTGTTAGCATGATAGCTTTGATTCTAGTGTCCGTTTTGGGGCAACTTACAACATTACAGTTGTCGAAGAATCGACTATTCTTCTTTAAAACCTCATTGTCGATACCAAACCGTGCCGTTTTTTCTTATATCGTGGAATATTTTGATTAAATCATTAAATAAACCCACCTCTATACTCGCCCTTTACAGCTCACGCTCAAATACAAAATTTCCCACAGTTTACTCTCGAACGAACTGATTGGTCGACGACCTCTGATGACGTTTCTAAATTCCTGAAGATGATTGGCTACAGGCGCCAGTGCTCTTCTCTCGGCCAATCACAAACGTCCTCACGCAAAGAGCTTTATTTGAGTTTACCTGCAGGGAGAACGTGTTGCGGAGGGTGAAGCGGATATTGTGTTTATTTTTTATCTTATTTATAAATATAAACAGCATTTTATAACTATAATACATTGGTGTGTAACTTAATAATAGCATACGTTGTACGATTGTGTATATTGATGAAATACGTGTATGATGTACTCAATGGTAGGACCGTTACTAGCGTCTGATTATGTAATACGGATATACAACTAATTTATAGCAGATCATAAGTGACATCTGATGCTGCGAATGTCATGTAACTGTTATTTAAATGTTACCGTATACCGCTTTTTTTGCAGTTTAAAAATTCAATGCAGATGATTTGCTCTCTTAGGTCACGTGGAGACGGTGGAGACGAGAGTTTGCTGCAGTGTGTGTTGGTTGGTCTGTCAGCAGAAATCCAGTGTGGATTATGTCTCTGCTGGAGGACATCGTTGATCTGCTCAGATGTGTGCTGGAATACTTTGGAGTGCCGGGCGACATGGTAACATGTGTTGAAATTATTTGGATGTGCAATCATTATTATTAGCAAAAATGTTAAATTAATATGATCTTTACAATGAATTTTCGAATGCATCCGATGTTGTTGCAGCTGGTTCCAGTATGGGACAGTACCCTGTGTGGACAGTACCGCAGCCTAGTCCGTATGATTGGGACAAACCTTCCTCTCTCTCCTTACCCCCGTCTGGGCTTTCAGGTTAACAAAGTGTATTTTTCATGTAAATCAGCTGCAGTTTTTGCTATTCTATGATTGTGCATATCACGGCATGAAAGTGTGATCAAAAACCTCTAGTGAAAGTACTTCTATATTGCATTTTTATTACAGATTACAAACCATAACTAATAATGATTTGTTTTGATTTTGCAGTTAAAACGAGTTTGCTCGTTTGATTTGAAGTATAAACATTTTATGTCACTGAATCGTTCTTTATTTATTCATTCATAAAATGTAAGAAAGTATTTTTAGAATTCTAAGACTTTTTATTTGCATTTTTGTTGACTCTTTATGTGCTTTTGAACCCTATGTCGGATACAAGTATTGAAGACTATTATGCCAATTTTGTAACAGTAATTTATACATTTGTATCCATTACATGCATGTATACACATGGTCTTAATTGAAATGGAGGGAAGCACTTAAAAGTCTCAAAACTAAGTGCATCGTAATGACTTCTGACTCTTTCAGATTCCTCTGCAGACATTCAATAGACATGGCCATATTGATGTTTCAATAGATACTCCTGCTATTCCCACCTTCGCCGATGTGCTTTGGCTGGTGGAAGATGAAGGGGAGAGCCACACTAAATTCAGGTAGTCAGATGTTAGAATAAAATTGTCTTTTAAAAATTGTCCAATTTGCTTCATCCAGTTTTCAAGTGCTGTGTATTAAAACACAGATAAATTGTTTTTTGTATATTTACATGCCATGTTTATGCAGGAACGCTGCCCCACTTAAGAAATACTGCATACAGCAAGATTTTGAGATTCCTTCAGTCAGGTCTGAACGGTCATTGCCAGTGTCCGTGCATGCTGAGAGAGGAGGCAGGGTGCCGGGGCAGGGCGCCCAGCCAGAGGCCCTGCTGAAGATCTCCGCTCTAGAGGAGGAACTACAGAGACTACGGGCACAGATCGCAATGATAGTCACAGCTCCAGCAGGTACTGTTTGTTCTCAGTCTGGCATTAATATAACCGGCAGGTTGTTGCAAAACCAAAGACCCAATTCCCAGAGATCAGATTGTACACTTTTAATACCTCTGTACATATGTCACTCATCTGTCTCAGGCCCCGCCCCTCTTTCAGCTGATCTCAGCACCCCATGCTCTACTCCTCTACGAACTCCCATCCTCACTTCCACTCCGATGTGTCCCCCTCCTCCACCACCTCCACTTCCTCCTCCGTCTGTGGGTAACTCCAGGGAGGTGTCTGTGAGAGAGGTAATCCGACAGAGACAAGCAGCGAAACAAGAAAAGGCCGAACAGATGGGGCCCTCTGTGGATGCAGCACCTGCCGCGCTGCCCTCTATGTTGGAGGTGCTGAGGGACCTGAATCAGGTCAAACTCCGTACTGTGGAGAGGTATGCTTATACTGGAAACATCATAACGGTCAATTGCTTGATATTGCTATTTAATTTCTTTAAAGTTTTTTAATGGTAAAACACTGTAGGGCTGGAACCGACACAGTAGATCTGTAACATTATTGTTGCCATTCTGAAACATTGCTAAATGTGCTCACTACTAAAAATCTTAGGTTAATTATAATGTTATGTTATTCTGTGTTTTTAGGTCTCCAGGTGGAACACCAGTAAGAAGGCGGAGAAGTAAAGGCGTAACATGCTCGTCTGACCCAGCGGCTCTCATCGCTGAGGCACTGAAACGAAAGTTTGCACACAGACAGAGAGACGATTCGTTCGGCAAAGAGAACCGATCGACTGAACTCTCTCCATTCGGCAGTCCTGACACACCCCGAGTAGGTGCCTTCTTCCTTTACTGTTGACAGTAGTAAAAAGAGATAGATCAGGCTTGTGTCATAAACATGTAAACAGCACTGATCGCTGGAATGGACTTTAAATGGAAAGTGTATATGAATGAAAGTGTTCTTTTGATGTTAGTAAATATATCAGACTGTTAAAGTGATAATTCTCCCAAAAATGAAAGTTCTGTCATCATGTATTCGCCCTCTTGTCACTTCAAACCTGCATGACTTTCTTTCTTCTGCAGAACACAAAAGAAGATATTTTATTTGGAGAATGTTGGTAACTGAACAATTGTGGTACCCATTCACTTCTATTGTATGGACACAAAACCAATGAAAGTGAATGGGTCCCGCCGTTGTGTTACCAACATTTTTCAAAATATTCTCAATATATTCTTTTGCGTTCTGCAAAGGAAAGTCATACAGGTTTGAAATGACAAGAGGGAGTGAAAAAAAATCCAACATCGCTTGCTTATTTGTAACAGAGAAAGCATGATTATCCGTAAAATGTATAATGCCACATGTAGACCAGCAGGGGGCAACATTTCACCACAGTTTCCTGTGCAGCCACCACAAGTTTAAAACCATGTTGAATCCCCTCAGCAGGGTCACCGTTTGACACCGTTTTACACCATTTACATGTACACCTACACCTTTATGCTTGCAAGATGTTTTCTTCCCTTGCTGGCTGTTTGTAGTTAGATTTGTGCACACTTTGCCATGCAGTTTAGTTGGAAATGTTGTTTGATATTGTGAGGGCATTGTGTGCTGTTGTGACTTCAGTATTGTGTTGGTTTACAGATCGTCCATCACACCAGGCGCAGCCAGGGACGTATTCACCTTTGACCCTTGACCTTAAAGTTGACCTGGAACACACTTGTGTTATGGACTGCTGTGACCAAGGAATCTTTCTCTCTGTGTCTCTCTTTTCTTGTCGTTTTTTTTCTTAAACTTCTCTCTTTTAAATTTTAGTGTCTAAATCTGGGCATCTATCGGAGAACACTGTGCACGTTTTAGAGCATTTTTATGCAGGGATCGTACATTTTTACATGCTTTTTTATTTTTATTTATACATGTTAATTGTGATTGTCAATGGTTAATAGCAGCGTTGTTATTATGAGCAGCGATACAGAATGACAGTACTCATGTTGTCATAACCTTCCACAATCAGCTTCTGTCAGTCACCTGGCACTCAGATGCTCATCTATGCAATACTGTACAGCTGCGCTTTTTTGTGTTTTTATATACTGATAATTTTACGAAGCTTGGTTCAACTAACAAAGGTTATCTGAATAACTGTTTGTGTAACAGTGAGCTTTACGTTTAAAGATTAGATTGATGATACCTGTTCTGCTGTTTTCATCTTCTACAAAGTGCTAATGAAGTCTCGCTTTCAAAAGCAATAAACAAAGGCTAAGCTTTACAAAATACTGTTGTCTACATGAATCATGTCTTGACCATCTAACTTACATTTTTAACTATATGGCTATCTATATGTTTTTTCTACACTTATTTGACAGAATAATCTGAACATTGATTGAATGTAGGGTTTAAAATGAACTGATCGTGAATTGCTTTTTTTTAAAAGCTATGTGCATTTGCAGTGTTAAAATACCTTTGACCCTGACCCAACAGCCTTTATTTACCGTGCTGTTTACTCTGTTGTTATCTCGCCCAGCGCGTGTGTGGGTGGATGCTTGTTTGATGGAATAATTGCAATGTGTCGCATCTGTTTGTTGTGTCTGTAACCCACATCCTTCCAATCACTAAAGGTTATCATGGAGAGGATATGCTGGTCTACCGAGACAGGAAATGGTTACACGCTGAGAATCTGATTGATCCTTTGCTTCCATCAGACGTGTCATGATGTTTGTCTGATAGGAGGGCGTACAAGAGTGGAATGTTGTACTGTAGTCTCAACCCCACTGCTAAATCTGGCAATGCTTTCTATTTTTGTTTATCTTTAGAAATGCACCTGCTCTAATGGACTACATTTAATGCCCCCACCTTTCCGTAATGCAAATGTTTGTTTGTTTCTGAGGCTGACAAAAGAGTTAAGTGAGATGATGATAGTGTTTTTTCAGTCTATTTTTAATACTGCACATGTAAATATGAGAATGCATGGAGGTGGGTGTCTGTCAGCCTCAACCAATAGTATGAGTTTGGGTGATGACGAGGGGGCGTGTTTATGCTGTACTTAATTTACTTTTGAGGTTGCCTAATATGTTACCCAAATATTAAAACTGCAGTAAGCAGATTTAAATTAGTCAATGTGCATGTTTACTTAATTTATCTGCTAATTTTTATAGATCCTCTTTCGTTTCTAAGTGATGCAGTGTTGTTCGTCTTCTAAGGCATTGTATTTTAAACTCTCACCTGCATAAGACTTATGTTTCTATCCATATTTGTCACATTGTAGTGATGACTGACATCTGTCGCGAAAAGGTCGATTCCGAGGCAAAATGAGTAAATGCACCACTAGAGGGCGCTTAAGCTATAAGCATCGCTGCATGATTCGAAGTAAAAACTTTCCTGCAGAAACTGATATATGTGACCCTGGACAACAAAACCAGTCTTTTGGGTCAATTTTTCGAATTTTTTTACATAATCTGAAAGCTGAATAAATAAACTTTCTATAGATATATGAGTTGTTAGAATAGGACAATATCTGGCTGAGATACAACCGTTTAAAACTCTGGAATCTGAGAGTGCAAAAAAATAAAAAAATATTGAGAAAATTGCATTTGAAGTTGTTAATCAGGGGCACTGTGGCAGACCATCCACTCACAAAAATAAAGTTTTTATATATTTAAGGTAGGAAATTTACAAAATATCTTCATGGAACATGATCTTTGCTTAATATCCTAATGGTTTTTGGCATAAAAGAAAAATCGATAATTTTGACCCACACAATGTATTTTTGTCTTTTACTAAAAATGTTCCCGTGCTACTTAAGACTGTTTTTGTGATCCAGGGTCACATATCACTGATATCTCACAAGGCCGCTTTGCAGGGAAAGACCAAAAGCTACAGTGCAAAGATGTGATAAGAGTGGAAAAATAAAAAGCGGGTCAGGTCCTGTAAGTTCACGAGTTGGTTTTAAATTTGCATACTTGTATGAACTTATTTGCAATGCAAAATTGAACCAAAGATTTAAGGAACACTGTAATGTGATTGGCTTTTAACTTGGTCACCTGACAGGGTCTTTGTTCACTTTTTTAAACATTTACCTGGGAGTACAATTCCTCGTGGGGGGGTTTGTGCATATCATTTTTGCGTTTGGATGTCTCTGTGCTCCACTAAAGACGTTTTGTGTTAACTGCAGGTCAGATGTCGAATTAAGACCTGGGACCCAAACCCATTTTATATTATACACTTTATAGTAGTCGACCAGCAGTAAATAACACATATATATATAGCCTCAAGTTAACATAAAGTCCTAACATTTTTGTTTTGCTTTATTCAAGCTAAAGAGCTAAGGCTACGCAAGTTTAAGCAGGTGGCGGAACTTACATGTTCAAACGTATTGGACGTAATCTGTTTTTATGTGTGCATGGTACACAGGAACTGTTTACACCCAACACTAAGCCCCTCGAGGCCCATTGCGACTTCTATGGCCACATCTGCATTTTCACTAAAACCCCAAACCGTAAAGAGACAGCATTTTAAAGCCTAGGGTGTGTTTACTTTTTCCGCCTGCTGTCATATGTTGTTTACAGTGCGTGTGACGTATACGAAGTCACCGGCAGGGTCAAGTATGGAGTGTGCGCGTACCCAAATTTTTGTAACCGTGCGTGTTGTTTGCGTGTGTGTGTGTCTAGGATTGACTGCACTATGTGCTACAGACTCGCAGGCAATGGATTATACAATTAACTGCTAAAAGGCTTGACTTTGTGCGTGTCATAATAATGGAAAATGAACCATATGCTGGGCTCAAGGCTGCGTCGTGCGTATCCTTTGTGGAGATGGCAATCCCAAAACGCATTGCAAGATGCTCGGCAAATTAAATACATTCACAATGGTGGACAAGTCGAGAGAAATATCACTTTTGTTGAATGCTGTTATGTATAGAAACAAATAACGTGTATAATTGTTTGAAATGTATTGTCTAATCACTTTTTTTGTGTTAACGTCCAACTCATGAAATCAATTGTAAGTTAAGTTTTTTCCATGCAACGTGTGGCTGTGTGGTGCACAGAGTTGTTGCCTTTGTAGAGTTTTCCAAAACGGTCACTCATGAGTTTGCACGACAGTTAGAATGCTGCCTTGACAACTGCCTATGTAGGTAGTAAAGAGCAAAGCAGCTAAGTTTTAAAAGAGAGGTCATTTCTCAGGGCTGCACCTATGTAATAATATATTTCCTTGTCATTAAAATGTATTTTAAGTTTCACAATATACATATATGTACTGTTTTTCTTGTTTCTCTCTCTCTCAGTGTGTGTGTACAACCTCCTTTCTGGCTCAGGGTTGGTACTTTCCCAGTGAGAGTCATTTGAGTTTTTAAATGAGTAAGCCAATGATTCTGGGAAAGAAAGGGTTAATCGTTCACAGCCCCGTCTCTCTCTCTCTCTCTCTCTCTCTCTCTCTCTCTCTCTCTCTCTCTCTCTCTTTCTCTCTCCATCTCTCTTTTTTCTTCCTGCTCTCCGTCTTTCTTTATTTCATTGTCTCATCTGCTGTGTATCTGCCTTCATGTGGACATTTATACACACGCTGTTAAAGGAATAGCTAACCTAAAAATTAAAGTTCTGTCATCATTTACTCATCCTCAAGTTGTTTCGAACCTGTATGAATTTCATTGTTCTGTTGAACACAAAAGAAGATATTTTAAAGAATGTGTGAACCTACATAGTTCTGGGGCACCATTGACTATAGTAGTCAATGGTGGCCCAGAACTGTTTACTGATTAAAAACATTCTTCCAAATATATATTGTTTGTGTTCAGCAGAACATCAAAATCTATACAGTTTTGAAACAACTGTGACTAAATGGTGAGTTAATGATGACAGAATTTTCATTTTTGGAAGATCTATCTCTTTAAATTCCTCATGCACACTTTATGTTGATATGTCTTTAAATTCTTTGTGCTTTTCACAATCTCATGTATTTTTTATTAGCCCCCATAAACGGAGGAAAGCGCACCTGTCTCTCACCTGCTCTTATTGCAATGATAAACATTAGTAATGTGTCTGTGAGAGAGAGACTTTTGTATGTTAGCGGTCCACCAAATGTCATGGGTCAGCTGCTATGTGTACAAATGTTGATTTCCCCACAATAATAAGGATGATGCGTGGAAGAAAGGTGTTTCAATAAGCTGAACCTGTAGGTTGAGTCGAGCTAGTTTGTCTGCTTTTCAGCTGTCTGCTTTAATTATTGTATTTTTTGGGGTTTAATTAAACTCAAATATTAGGTCACAAACAATGTGCTCTTCTGCTGTGAGTACACACTGACTCACCGTCACCGTGTATTTACAGGGCTGACCGAAGAGTTATCATGATGATGAAAACATTATGGGCAGGGTGCATTCGTGACTCTGGGGTGTATGACACAGTTTAGACATGTGGCATAATATGAGCAGATACATTTGGGCCTAAACATTAAAATCAAAGCCACAAACGATTTAAAAAAATGAAATCAAGGAAATATTTTAGTGTAAAATAAAGAACAAATATTAAAATCTTTCCCTATTTCAAGCCATTAATAATCAGATTCAAATGTAAGCAAATTTGTGAGAATGACTTTGTTAAAGGGAAAGTTCATCCAAAAATAAAAAAATTCTGTCATCATTTACTCACGCTTATGTAATTTCATACCTGTATAAATTACTTTGTTCCGATGAATACAAAGAAAGATATTTGGAAGAATGTTAGTAATTTTCAGTTCCAGGACATCATTGACTACCATAGTAGGAAGAATTAAATGGTAGACAAAGGTGCCCGAGAACTCTTTTTTTCCCAGATACTTACAAATATAGATACAAAATATCTCATTATGTGTTCAAACGAAAAACAAAAAATACTATATATTTTTTCCTACTATGGTAGTGGATGATGTCCCAGAACTGAAAATTGCTAACATTCTTCCAAATATCTTTCTCTGTGTTCATTGGAACAAAGAAATGTATACAGGTTTGAAACAACCTGAGGGTGAGTAAATGATGAGAGATTTTTAATTTTTGGAGGAACTATCCCTTTAACCTTCAAGGTCAGACTTTTTAAATTTCCTAATTTTTTACTCATGCAATTGTGCATTAAAGGGATAGTTCACACAAAAATATTTTTTGTCATCGTGTGTTCGCCCTCATGTCATTCAAAAACTCCATATGACTTCTGTGGAAAACAAAAGAGAATTTTGCTAGATGTCTTGATGGTTTTGTGTCCATACAATGGAAATCAAAGGGGGCCAGTGTTGTTTAGCGTTCTGCAGAATATCTTCTTTTGTGTTCTGCAGAAGTCACATAGTCATACAGGTGTGAAATAACATGAGTAGATGATGTAAGAATTGTTATTTTTGGATATACCACCCCTTTAAATAAAAGAAGCAAGACATTTTGTTCAGTTTCAGACTTTGAATCCCACTTTCCATGCCTCACGGAGAGTGTCCCTGGAGATTTCCAACATGTCCTGAACATTTACTAGGAACGCTTTGCATGTGTATCAGGCCTAGAATTTGTGTAGGATTTAGAAGTACATGGACTGTAATGTGTGTGCATGCACATGTTTGTGAAACATAAACTTGGAGACCTCTCCCCCTGGACAGACACAGGGAATACACAATCTTATTTGACTTGCAAATGTATATGCAAATGAGGGACCCGACTGAGGGTGTGTCAAGGAGGTGGTCATGTGTCTGCCAGTTGTGTACGCATGTGTGGTGGTTACACTGGCTGAGAGGAAGGGTAAGCATGCATGCTTTGTGAGGGCAGAGACAGGGTCATTTGCAAGATGTGCATTTCACACATGTGGAGTCATGTCTGTGTCTCTGCCCACACTTAAAGTGTGCTGATGGGTGCTTGCGATGATGTGTTCTTACATCTTTCCCAAGAATTCTCAAAGAGAGATTGTTTGGAAGTGTTGCTTTCTCTTCAACTTCCTGTTAACGTTTCAGTCAATCTTTATCTTTTGTGCAAACCTGTGAAAGTTTGTCATTTAAACAAATTCTGACCAAAAACCCCTAATGGTCCAGAAATATGTCAAACACAAAACGCAAATTATTAAGCCACAAAAATAAACCACAAATCTGCTGTCTGATTGAAATGGCTCACTATTCAGGGCCTAGTTAATGATTTTCTGTGGTTTTCATTCATGTAGTTAATATTTTATAGTTATGTTTTTCCATTAACTAATGGTACAGTGTTTTCTAATGTTTTTGACGTTGACTCTGTGTTGCGTGTTTTTGCTTTGTATACGTATGTGATGTGTGAATTTGTTTTAGGGGCAGTTTGATATACAGGTATGTGTGGAAGGTTGAGATGGCAGACTGGGTGCGAGAGAACCTGGCTCCTGAGACCCTTGGCCTGAAGTCAGGCAGATCATTTCATTTGACTTGGAAATGATATGCAAATAAGGAGACCCGTGAAAAGGTGTGTCTAGAAGTCCGTCAAGACATTTTCAGGTGTTATTTTATAATGCATTTATAGCATAAATGCATTTTATAAATGCATTTATAGCATTTATTTTATTAAATGCTGTAAAAAATGTCAAATTTCAGAAATAGACAAATTTAGAAGTTGGGTGCATGAAAAACATGGAATGTTGCATAACAAAAAATGTGTTTTACTTTTTTTGGCCCCCCAGCTGCCGTTTTCTTCACAGGAATATTTTACAATAAAGTATAATGATCATATGGTAATGGTAATGACTTATAGTCAAACACATTCAGGAATGTGTAGTTATGGCATAGAGTAACTAATATTATATATATTTTAATGCCGTAATCTATATTCTTTTGGATAAATATGCAGTAATTGAGCAAGTACTGTACATAAACAATCAGTGTCCAAAACTGTTTGTATACCATACCACGATTCACAACGAATTCATAAGCTTATAACAATGATTTGTGACCCTGGGCCACAAAACTAGTCATAAGGGTAAATTGAGATGTGTTCATCGTCTGAATGCTGAATAAATAAGCTTTCCATTGATTTATGGTTTGTTAGGATAGGTCATTGGTTAGGATATGTTAGGATATTTCGCTGAGATACAACTATTTGGAATCTGAGGGTGCAAAAAATCTAAATATTGAAAAAAGTTATCCATCAGAGGTGATGTAGCAGGCCTTTGCTAAGAAGAAACAGGTATGTTTTAACGCTGTCTATTGGCTTACCAATGCAATGACATTGTGGAGAGTAGATTAACCCGAAAGTGGAAATTCTAAACTTTATATAGATACCATATACTTGTGGGTCATTCCCAAAGAGCGGGCAGCAGCGAGCAAAGTCTATGAGCATGTTTCCTGCCTTTTTTGTTTGCGATTTTCAAAAATTGCGATTTTTCTTATGACTGGTTTTGTGGTCCAGGGTCACATTTGTAATTAGAATTTGTCGGGTTTTATTTTGTTGTTTTTAAAACATGTAACAAGTAACCTGAAATGTTTATCTTTGAAACAAAGATGGCAAAAGTTACAGATTGCCGCTTTAAATAAATAGAATAGACAAACTAAAAACTTTTGTTTTCATGTTGACATTAAAGGTTTGCCATCGGCTCTTCTGTTTAGTTAGATGGCCAGGAGCTTGACTGTGCAAATGTAATTAATATTGAATAAATCTTAAACTGTATACATAATGCTTTACAGCTATGAATCTGCGGTTTATAAGCGCTCATAATACAAGCTGCAAAACCTGCCCATGGTACAACTTTTGGGAAAAGTGACTTCATTAGATGAAACTCATAGCTGCTTGCCAAAGCTCTAGGCAGAGGATTAACCTCTTACTGTATGTTGCGATGGAGAATCCTCTTTCTCTTCTGGTAAAACAGTATATATCAGTCAGATCCAGTCTGTCCTGTTTGCCTCCACTTTCCTCTATCTCTGGAATTTAGAGGAAAGAAGAAGTGGAGGAGGGGAAGAGGAGGAAGAGGTTGGGCTTATCCATGTACATCAGGATGGCTCAAAACCTGTTCTGTGTTTTGGGAGAATTTGAACCTGTCATGCTGACATGATAAAGGCCCTTATTAAGCTATGTTATATTATTTCGACACATTTGACATCTGCTTTATTTGTACTGTAAAGAATTTTAAGTCCAGAGCTTCAGTTTTTTAGTTGAAAAGTACATAGGCCTACAACACATAAAAAACACTTAATGTAAACAATATAAACTATTTTAACTATAGTTACCTATGCATAAAATTTGCAGAAATGTGCTTATGGAAGCTTACTCTTCTCAACCTGGGTTGCTGTATTCAAGACATCCCATCTATTTTGGGCTCTTATTGAATATTGTTTATTCATTATTTCATCCAAGTCATTCATCTAAAACACAAAAAAAACTAGATCTAAAATGTTAGTATTTTAATGAAAGCTAATTTCAAACAATTAGGCTTATGCCTTCAGACTAAAAGTTTTTTAAGATCATGTTAAAAATGTAAACCTCGACAGTATAGTTGATGCTGCACCAACAAAAAATGTTTTGAGCTGTTTCTATATGTGTTTGCTTTGATTTTCAAGCTTTTTTTGTCAATGACTGCAATAATCAAGTGAGGTTTATGTATTGAACAAGAAAACCTTCATCAGATGGTGTGACCCACACAGAGATGTGATTCTACCATCACCACGTCAGTCTGGAGTTCATGAAGAGACTGACAGAACACTGAACGCCTATAAATCCATAAGAATTGTAGCAACATCTCCAAAATGTGAGTATCCAAATAACTAAAATCGATTGCTGTGAATATTTAATTATAGTTCCTTTTTTAACATTTTTGGATAATGTTAAGTAACTATTAATTGGCTATTCAATGTTCCTTGTTAGGATTAAATAAAATTTTTGTGTATATTTGTGTTCTTTCTTAGTTGGTATTTTAAAGCATTTTTATGTCAGATTAAAGATCCAAAAATAATGTATAATTTAAATAATTGTGCATTAAATACAAACCAAAAGAATATGTAATTATTCCCAGCCCTTCCGGTGTACTACATTTATGTCAAGATCCCAAGTCAAATGGGTCACTGACAGCTTACAATAAGACATTTTTCCCGTTCTGCAAGTTTTCCCCAAGACGAGTTGGGACATGCTGGGATCGGAACTCTGAGAACAGGGAGAAAGTGGAAACAGGCCTGACGGGATTCTTGCTCCGTGTCCCGACTGAGGGAGTATCGGTCCAGCACTTTCCCACGAGAACAGCCCTGACCTTTTCTGGGGCTCTGGGGTCCTGAAAGGGCTGCTGAGGATGATATAATGGTATAGTGCTCTATACATGAAGGTATGTGCTAACAGGTAGTTATCCAGCATGTGTCACAGCGGAAAATTTTACAAATGTTTGCCCATACCGTTCTTTTCAGGTCAAATGAAGGATTATTATCTGTATTACCCCCTTATAGAATTAGAAACTGTGCAAAAATGTGCAATGGAGGCACAGTGAATGTAAAAGTTTTAAAGATATCAAAATAAAAAAGTCCACCTCATTTTGTGATGACTGGATATCTGAGTTTATATTTCACTTTAATGTAGAACTGGAGATTGTCTGTGTTAAAGTCCTTTTCAACACAAATGGAAGATGCATCAATTTAATCTGTTTACACAATCATTCGTTTTAGTTATTTGTTTACATATATTAAGACTGCAGAATGTTATTTTAGCAAAACAGATGCTACATCACACTAAAAAGCACGTAACCATAAGCTTTGTTTCACTTCCAAAGTATCTGTATCCCTTAGGGTTAGTTCACTCAAAATTAAAATTCTTTCATCATTTACTCACCCTCATGACATTACAAACCTGTATGATTTCTTTTCTTATGTGGAATACAAAAAAAGATATTTTGATGAATTTTGTCGGTAACCAAACAACATTGACCCCTATTGACTTCCATTGTATGGACAAACATCATTGAGATATTTCTCAAAATATGCTTTTGTGTTCCACAGGAAAAAGACTCGTATACAACAGGTTTTGAAGAACACAATAAATAATAATTATAATAATCAAGGTTGGTGTAAATTAATTTTGTGAAAGTCAAAATTATGCCACAAATGCAACTGAAGCTTTACGTAAATTAAAACCAAAATATTTTTGTTAAAGGGTCAGTTCACCCAAGTATAAAAATTCGGTTATCATTTACTTACCCTTGAGTTGTTCCAAATCTATATAAATTTCTTTGTTCTGATGAACACAGAGAATATTTGAAATAATGCTTCTAACCAAACAGTTCTTGACCACCATTGACTACCATAGTAGGAAAAATGATAGTAAAAATGCCCCAGAAATGTTTGCTTTCCTACGTTCCTCAAAATATCTTCTTTTGTGTTCAACAGAACAAATACATTTTTCCTACTATTGTAGTAGTAAAGAACTTGAGGCTGAGTAAATGAAGACAGAATTTTCATTTTTGGTTGAACCGTTCCTTTAAATATCGCAAACTGAACAAGACTTTGCTGTCACAAACCAGGGAATACACATAATATCTATCTTGAAATGATCATTGAATTTCACTGTTTGAACAAAAAGTTACAGTGTGCAAATATTTGTGAACCTTAACACAAGCCAAACATGCTCCTTCTCAGGCACACCATTAAAAAACTCACTCAGCGATCTCCATTTTACCAAGTTTTTACATCTTTGTGTTTATTTTTCTGCATTTTTGACTGAAGCGATATGTTCTGACTGATATAATATAACCAGTAGCGTTTCTTTGCTACTTTTCCTTGAAGGGGACTTCAGATGAGCTTCTACAGAAGTCATGTACTGAGTGATGCTTATCATTTTCCCTATAATTAATTTACATTCCTCCTCAATGGCTTGGATGCCACAGAAACCGGATTTATGATGTTGTTTTTTTCCACATAATCTGACATGGTACTGTAAGGTTTTTGCTGAAGTGCTGTGTAAAGACTCCTACCGTCTCCACAATTTTCATTAGTCAATCACCTTGTGGTAAAATTCAAATTAGTAAGGTGTCCCTGTTCTGTGGCAATGGGATGTGTAGGTGGTTCATAAAATAAATGTTTGGCTATACCCCTGAATAATTTCTTGTACATTTTTTTGTTTGTGTATGTTGACAGAAATCTGGCTGAGCCTCCATCTGGTTCAACACTGGATTGGTGCAGCATTGGTTTGGAAGGATCTCAAAGGAGGAAAGTAATACCATTTTGTTTCTGGGACATAGAGAGGACTGACGTAAATAGAGAAAGATTGACATCTCAATGTGTCAGGTCAGCTTGTTCTGACACAATCTTTCATTTCTTCCTTCGGTCTCAATGGACCATTTAAGTAAGTACATAGGTTAAAGTGCAAAGGGTTTGGTATATCATTTGGAATATAGCCCTGGTCATTTTTATTTACATCTTTTAATATGAATAGGATACAATAACTTAAACTATTATTTCCATTGTTGGTTATTATATGTATTTTCTAGTGCTGTCAAATCGATTAATCACGATTAATCAATGACAAAATAAATGTTTGAGTTCATATACACACGTATGTTTGTGCATTTATTTATACATATAGTTATACACGTCCCACACATATATTAAAAAAAGAAAAACATTTATTTTGAAATCGATTAATCACGATTAATCAGCATCAGTGATTTGACAGCACTAGTATTTTCTTGTGTTAAAGTCGGCTTTTTGATCTTATTTAGACCGGTTTACACATATAAAGTAGCTTCCCCAAGAGTATCTGGACAAATTTGGGCTTTAAAGTCACACAAATATATTAAATTTGTAAATTGTTGCTCATTATAAACCAAACAAACAATGCTAGCGGCTTTCCTAGAACCAGCAGAGTAACCAAAGGTGTAGTTCATCAGATTAACTATGGACATGTTCTATTATCCAGAAGGTATATGTATATCTTATTTTTGACAAAATTTCAGATGAAAGCATCTGCCAAATTTAAAAGCACTTTTCGTCAACTCTCCCATACACCTGCTCACCAACAAAAACATTAGCACAGCCTTTTTCCCAAGAATATTGCTTTCCAAAATGCACAGCACACCCATGGCATGCATTTGTGCTTCCTTCATCCAACCACTTCTTTCTTCTCTCTGAGATATTATTGACATGAATAAAGGAAAAGGGTGACAGGACAGGTTTGTCGTGCAGGTCCGGGTTGTGCCGTGCACGCTGGCGTGCCTAGACTGATCCCGGATCCCAGGGGAGAGGTCCTGGGTGTGCTGGGAGGGTGAGGGGGCAGAGCCAAGCCTGCCGTGATTCACGCATATCCCAATCTGGTTCTGCCAGAAGGGTCACATAGCACTACTCTTACATCCTTCTTTTCTACCCTGGCCTTTCTTCTTGTTGTTTTCTCCCTTTCGTGTGTGCATGTACACATGCTTGTTTGTGTGGGTTCATAAGGGTGGCACTACTGAGGCTTTTACACCACACAACAGAATTGAAGATTTGTTTGGTGAAAATAGACTTTTTGCCTTTGGTTTTATGTATGTTTAGGAACGTGCTGTTATTACACGTAACATGTTTCAATGTGTACAGATCTCAAAGCACTTTTAAACGTGCATGTTAACACAACAGATTCTTATCTGGTTATTGGAAATGAGATGCAGGTTTTGTGCTGGAAGTGGGTGTGCAGTTTGGTCTAGAGGAAGTGTTTTTTATTCAATTGCACAAAGACCAACCCTTTGTTTTGTTTAGTAGCAGTCAAGTGTCAGCTTTAGAGTTCTAGTTGTTGTTTTTTTTGTAAAAATATCATGTTTGTCAAAAGATGTACATGGCCCATTTGTTTGTGTTTTGTAATTTTGGCCCTAAATGGTTTCGATTATGAACGGATGTAAAATATGCTACAGGCCTTGGGGCACGGGCGTAGCTACATGGTGGCCATGGGTGGCCACGGCTACCCCTGAATGATGGATGGCCACCTATCTTGCCACCTCTGTTGTGCAAAGCAGTTTTAAGATGTGTGTCGGAGTTTACGGAGTGCTGCGCAGATCATTTAGCGCATGCACTGAAAGTAACGCGAGAACATTACTCTCGCGTTCATATGATGTCATACGCTGACGCACTGACGCAAACAGTCTGAGCGCTACAGCTGAACAGCTGCTAACTGCAAATCATGACAGGTACTGTCTGTGTACCATGGAAGTTCATCATGAGCAGAAGGATCAGGTCAGTAAAATCAGTCTTGTTTAACTGGATTTCATTCATTAATTACATGTTTGCTTACTGCAAATGATAGCTACCAAATTATTTTAAAATAATGTTAGCACATGAAAGCATTGCATATATATTGTTTACTTTACGTACTTTGTGTATGTTTTTGAGCAGCAAACTATGTGTAATGAAGAATTGGTGTAAATTACAGTAGAAGTTAAAGAATTTCTGTCTGTAAGGATTTTTTGGTCACCCTAATAAAATCACTGGGTCTTACCTGGCCACCTCTAAAAAAAGGTTCTGGCTACGCCCCTGCCTTGGGGTATGAAATTAATATTAGCTCATTTTAAACAACAGGTCCTTGTAATGACAACGTGGCCGTTGTTGGCAATATCACAATAGCACTTGTTTATGGGATGCATGCCCCCTTCCGCAACCTGCCTGTGTCTCTTTATCATAGTCTCACTTCCTGTTGTATAAGCACTTAAAGCGCCCAGACGTCCAATGTTTGCATCACCACAAATGCACCTTTGCATGAAAGTGTGTTAGTTCGAGTATGTACAGTACAGTATCTCGCAGAAGTGAGTACACCCCTCACATTTTTAGTAAATATTTGATTATATCTTTTCATATGACAACACTGAAGAAATGACACTTTGCTACAATGTAAAGTAGTGAGTGTACAGCTTGTATAACAGTGTACATTTGCTGTCCCCTCAAAATAACTCAACACACAGCCATTAATGTCTAAACCGCTAAAGTTTCATTTCTTCAGTGTTGTCACATGAAAAGATGCAATAAAATATTTACAAAATGTGAGGGGTGTACTCACTTCTGTGAGATACTGTATGTGTATAAATGCATGTGTGTGTGTGTGTGTGTGTGTGTGTGTTTTCATGGGGGAAGGGTCTTATCTAGATCGAAGGCTTTGCACCTGTTCTTTATTACCCACCTGTCAGGTAACCTCAATGCCATTTTACATACCTCTGAGTGTGGTGATATTATATAATAACAGTGAATAAGATCACGTCACACAATGGATTTCCCCTTAGGTCCTATACAGCATCCATTCTCAGAGGAGTGTTTCTGTGTGTGTGAGATAAGACATTTGAAATCTTCATCAGTAGGGTAGTAACAAGGATGGAAGAGAAATAAAATATTGATACAATTATTTTTTGTGTGTTTTTCATGTAGCTGTGTGGGAGTGCAGGTTTAAGGTGTGGTACAAAAGTTTATTTGTTTGTGTTTGGTGCTTGTGTGTATGTGTGTAAGGTGTGTCTGTGGTTCAGGGAGTGTTTTTTTGTCTGTAAGATGGTATTTTCTTCTGAGTCACATGTTAATATTGTGTCTTGACACAATTACGGTGTTAGATATTGTTCAGCAGGAGTTCAGGAACTTTGAGTAATAGATCTCACAATGCAGTGATGTATGAATACATTATATAACACACTTAATAAAGTATGAATGCATTATCTATACAGTATATATATATACTGTATATACCTGTATATGTACTGTATATATAATAATATATATACTAATATAACACAGTGCTCGAATTGAATCACGTCTTATAGGGGGTCCATAACCAAGAGATGTTTTTTTATGAGGGGAACCAAAAATGACCTAAATAATTTTAAAGATGATTTAAAACTAGTTTCTAATAGAAAATATTGTAAGACAATACTAAATATATTACCGTTTAATATATATGAGATTTATCTGATGTATAAAGTCATTTTTTTACTTCTCTTTTACTTCCCTAATGCCTTATGGGGATCAGGACCCCCCAGTTCCCCTCAGTTTTTATATTTGTATATACAGTATATATATATATATATATTATATTTTTTAACATTTTAACAAAAACATTTGCTCAGCGCATACAGTAGAGGGCTATTTAAAAAAAGGAATATTTCTAGCATTTGATGCCCCCTCAAGTTAGATTTAACCATCAAAAAAGGGTCTATAAAAAAAGAAGAAAATACGACTTAAATATTAAATATTTTAAATAATTTTATATAAATGAATTTGGAAAAAATACTATGGCACTAATTCACTAGAAAGTGCATAGCCTGGAGGTACCGCAAAGAACAGTGCGCTCTATTGTTTTTGTTTTACCTTAGTCTTATAAACTAAGACTAAGATGACTTGTCCTGGAGGAATTTGTGTTCCAAGGAAAACTGTCTTCAGCTGAATCAGCAGGACAAGAGTTTATGGTGAAGTTCTACCATGCAGGGAATCCCTAGCTCTTTCCACTGTGCAGTAAAGCTTTAAAGAAGTACAAACATGTGGTGGTTGTCTTAATATTTTTGCTGTAGTGTGCTTGCTGTCAATTCAGTAAAAAGAAATGACACTGAAAAGCTTTTGCTTTTAAATGGGATTAAATGGGATTGCACATTATTAGTTTCATTACAAAATGATGCTATATTCTTTAGCTCCTGTGTGTGACATGTTTTCACAATATAGGGGCGAGAAGGATGGGGGTCCCTGTATTGCTTTCCACCGTTATTGCTCAGGAAAGAAGATACAGTTAATTTAACACATGTTGACCCAATAGTATGTTGTCACAATTTATGAGGTAAGAGGTCAAAACAGGAACTTGTTGTTAAATAGTCTATTTTAGGATATTTAATGGGTTTAAGCAATTAAGCAATTTAGAAGTGCAATACTATATAATATCAAACTATTGTTGTGGCCAACAGATTTTGTAATATGCTATTTCCAAACAAATACGGCGTTTAAACACTCAACCTATCATGATTACATCATGCCCCATCCTGAAGTGTAAAATCAATTTGGCAAAAAAGCCTTTGTAAGGGGGGTTTCAGTGTAATTTAAAGGGATCGTTAACCCCCCAAAATTAAAATTTCTATCATCATGTATTCACCCTTATGTCATTCAAAACCTGTTTTCTCTCTGCAGAAGAACAAAAGTCAAGAAGGTTGGAAAAATGTTAAAGTTGAATTTTCATTTTTGGATGAACTATCCCTGCGTCCGAAATGGCCTACTTCCATACTTTATATAGTAGGCGAAAATGAGTATGAGTCATGAATAGTATGTCCGAAACCTCAGTATGCTAAGACCGGAAGGTTGGAAAAACCTGGATGGTCTACTGCTTCCGCTGAAATTTGTGAGTGTGCATCGGATGGACACTTCTCTATCCCATGATGCCATGGGAGCCAGTAACAGTCAAATTTCAAAAGTCAATCAAATAAAAATAGCAGAAAACTTTAAGGCGGATGTCCCTTTTCAAGTGCCGATAAATGAAGTTCTCGTGACTAAATTATGTTTTTATTAGCGCCTACGTACAGGTTGTTGTAAATACGTAATAAAAAGCATACGGGTCACATGACAGTAAAACACGGCAGATGTAGTATGTCTGAAATGTATTCATACTACTCCCACTCATACTATATAGACTAGAGCATACTGTTTTAACGGTTGATAGGTACTTATTCAAATTTAGTATATACCATCACAGTATGCGATTTTGGACGCAGTTTTTTTTGTCTCAAACCTTACAGTTAGTCTCCATTAGCAGTGAAGTAGCATATATTCCGAATTAGCATTTTAACAATTAGCATACTGAACCATAACACTACTGTCGTTTAGAAGTTATAGTACACACTTACATTCTGTATTATCCCTATTTGCTTTAGAAACACTTTATAATCTCTGTATATTGTTCACATTGGATCACTCAAAATGGAAAATGTCATTGTTGATAAACGTCATGTAACCTCTGTGTTGAGCTATGCTCTGAAACACACTAAGGCGTTCTCTCTGTTCTCTAATTGTACTATAGGCTGTGTGAGAGTATAGGAAGTAGACTAGTGTGTTGTGGTATGCGGTACGCTACTAATGCAGTGAGTTCACCTTTAAAAGCAAGCTATTAAAGAAATGTCACAATTCATAATCTATCCTCTAAACATAAATCATCAAACTTCAATCATCATAACTTCAGGCCAGAGTTTGTCCAACCTCAGCTGTGCTGCTGTTAGTGGCGGCGAATCTACGTGTTTTGCATAACTCCTGATCTCACTCTTCCCCATTCCGATCAAACAATCGCACATTGATTCTACAGTACTCCATCGACCCTCACGTATACCTGCGGTGGTTTGTGTCTGATTTGTATTTTTCCTTTTTTCTAGGAAAAAGTGAGCATGACGTAAGCATCACTTTTGAATATTTGTGTCTGTGTGATTTCAGTGAGCGAACGAGCGTCTAGGAGATCTGATGTTCTCCGGAAAGATCAGGTGCTTGGGATGTTAAAGGATAAAATCTGAAGGTAAATGAGAAAGATGTGATGGAGACTTGACTGAAGGTAACATGGGTGAACATTGATAATTGTTTGTAAATTGTTATTTTGATTACTTCTTTATTGTTTTTTCCCACTTCTCTCTCAAGATTAGGAGTAGAATTTATAAAAGCACGAATGTTTAAAATGTCTTGTTTTGTCTAGATTTTTAGACACAGTGTTGAATTTATTTGTTAAATTGTTAAAGGAAACTGGTTTAAGTTAGCAAAGGACAAAGGTCATAAAGAGAAAGCAAAAGCATTTATGCTGTTAAAGTATATAGTCTTGGTAAGACACAACAATTATAATATTTCACACCTTTACATATGTAATACTACAGGAAAACACTTTTTGCTAAAGCTGCACTTATGATAAAAATGTAAATAATTAGAATTGAATTTAACATGAAATTATTTAAGAAAATTACACTTCTGTGTTACTTTGTGTATTAAATTTTCATGTTTTATTGTCCTTATTTATGACATGATGTAGATGACTCTCCTCTGTAAACACTCTCACTTTCTATTCAATAAACAGCAAGCAAAAACAACACTCTTATCTTTTAGACCTTCTGTGCTTCAACTTTTTGCAATCCTTTTCCTATTCCTATTCTCTCTCTCTCTCTCCCTCTCTGTGGTTTGTGTCACTGTTATCTTTGCTTAGTTCGGTCTGAAACCCAAGAGATTCTGATGACACATTACCCAAGTGTGTTTGATAATGCCTCACTCACACAGACGTATGTGTGTGCGTGTGCATGTGCATGTGCATGTGTGTGTGTATGTGTGCACACATGCATGAGTGTGTGAATTCATGTGTGTGTGAAGGGGAACCCAAAGTAGTGGCTTCCCGGTTTAATAGTGATGTGGTTTAGGATGGTTTAAGTGTGAAGTCAGATTGTATTTTCCTAAAACCTTTCACGGTATTGTCATTTTTGTTAAGCACTTGGAGATGTTGCTACAATTCTAATTGTTTTACGTTTCCTTTTATCCAAAGCAAGAGCGTAATATTTTCTGTATCTTCATGTAATCCCAGCGGACTCCGTGATATTCAGATCAGAACATGTCGTCTTGAATTTTATGTGGTAAATCTGTGTAAAATAAAAATAAACAGATTCAAACTGTCAGAATTGTTTTATTCGTTTATTCATTTATATTCGGTTTTGTCACATATGCGTTAACGTCAAGCTCAAACGTTTACACTTGGCCGAATTTCTCACACTCTTACGCTTTTAGTGTTTTTCTTTCTGAACAGCGTCAGCAGATTTTTTCAACACTTTCTCCAACATCCAAGCTTCTTTTGTCACACTTTCTCACCCATTTACACACGCACTGCTCAGCACATCTGATACATCACACAATGTTTCCCCGCATAAAACAAATTATAACAACCAATTTTGCAAAACACAAACTCCACCACCACACAAACACTGAATGACAAATCCCTCCCTCTGCTCTCCTAAGGGGGTATTTCAATGATTTGTGGGTAATTGTGTAGTGTGTGTCTGTGTGTAGCTAGGGGGGAAGTGACTTGACAACTTGTTTTCATTTCATACTCCAGCTCTCTTACGCTAACCACTAACAAATGGCTCACACACGTTACTTCTGCTTTTTGACTTTTCTTTTGTGTATTATGTTCTTGTTTGTGTGTGGGAGGTGTGTCTGAACCTAATCGAGTGAAAAATTAAGTGTATTTGACAGGTATGTGCACATTGTGCACTGTATCACGATGCACGACACTTTTTTGCCCCTGGACAGAACAACACGCACACACACATTGACGCACACGCAGTGCTGTAATTTTATAAGTGTCCCTATAAAATGAGTGATAAGGCTCAAGCAGGTGTAGTGAAATCCCCGGATTGCATTGCCACACACACACGTTGTAGAAAAACAGTAAAATTCTGAATTCTACAGAACAATTTTGTGATTCCGAGTGAAGAATTGGTTTATAACTGAACCTATTCTGGGTTGTTTCAGGCCAAATTGCTGGGTCAAACGTAAACATTTTCTCTTTTCTTTTATTATGATTATTCTTGTAACGGACATTTGCCATGTGAGAATGATTTACAAAGACATTAATATGCTTGTGTTTCAGAAATGAGACATATTGAGGTTAAAGGATCACATTCATGCCAATTGGAGTCGAGCTGTAAAATTCAAGCATAACTGTGTTTAAATGGAAAAAAATATAAATGTTCTCTTTCAGACAACAGTCAAGAAGACAAACCGGAAAGACTTGTGAAAGACCAACTTTCACTTTTATTTTACAGTATTCAAACCCCATTACAGTAAAGAAGGATGCATTTGTTAACATCGGTTAATGCATCAGCTAACATAAACAAACAATACCAAATACAATTTCAGCTTTAACTAATTCATTTAAAAAATCAAAATTAACAGTTAATGCACAATGAACCGACATGAATAGTTTACATAAAGTAACATTAACAAAGATTAATAAATGCAAAAATACTATATTGCTTGTTAGTTCGTTTTAACTAATGCATTTACTTATGGAGAGAGGGAAAAACTTCATAAAGTGTGACTGAGGAGCATCTGCTGAGATTTTAAAGCTGGTGATGTCCGGTGACCAATGACAAGTGTCCCAAAAGTGCAGCGTGCATGTGTGTGTGCTGCTTCATTTACTGTCAAGATCAATTAGTGGGAAACAATAGAGTGACAGGCAGCCTGGTGTTGGGGGTTTGAGACAGGGGGTGTGCAGGGAGTGTGTATCAGCTTGAATAATGAGCTCCATTTAGTCTTTCCATTCTGCTCTATTTCACTGGGTGAATAGGCTTCAACACACGAACTCATATAGCGCGGGAAACTGCTTTTTGTGAAATCACCCCGACTCTTACATATACATGCACGTGTGCACATGCGTCTGTGTTCAATTTTACCATCCTGTTTAATTACATCATCTCAAGAATTGCTAGGTCTGTCAGTCAAAAACTCAAAGGTCTGTCAGTCACTCAAAAACATGCTGTTAACTGTACTTGAACAAATCACCTTCATTTAACACAATTGTATAGGTTTCTTGCTCAAACTTGCACTAAAAAAAAACAAGCTCTTTGGTTTAACATAATTCAATCATGGACAGTGGTTCCACATGGTTGAGTAATGTTTTCTTAACATGAAATTAACATGTTGACTGAACCAAGTAAACCCAACAAGATACTCTTCTGCACAACTCGTAAAACAGACGTCACAAAAACTTTTACTTTTAAAACTTTTAAAATGCCAACACAACAGAATACTAAACTGTAATAGCCTGATAGCAAGCAACCATTAAATCAATGTTAAAAATTATTGATTTGTCAATGTTAATGGTATTGAATCAAAATAACTTTTGCACCCGCAATTCATGTTGAAAAATGACATTTCATCAAACCATTATTGTGATCAGTGTTTGCTTTAGTTGGGCCTTTATTCTTGACATGTTTAAGTCAGCTCCTCCACTTTTCCTGTTCTCTTTCAATGCTTGTGAATGTGTTTAATGAAAGCACACGTAAAGCACACAGAAAGTGATGTGTCACAAGAGGACAGTTATAGTTGTTTGCTTTTTCGGCATGTTATAAAATAAAGAAGCTTCTTTAAATGTATAGTAAGATTGATGATTGATTGATGTGTTCTGGGCTGGGTTTCCAGAAACCTTCGTACAGTATGTCGTTCTTAAGAATATATCGCTACACTCTTAAGGTATAACTTAAGAATGACGTAGCGTTAAGAAGGTTTCGGGAAACCCAGCCCTGGTCACAAATGCAAAATTTCTGGGGCAAAATAAGTGAAATTTCACCGACACGTTTAAACATCAACACTCATCAAACAAACTTCAATAGATAAACAGATCAACTGCAATGCATGCTTGGAGTCATGAATGAGTTTTGTACTATGATGTTACCCAGCATGCATTGCAGCATGAAGCTTTCTTTTGTTGATCACCATTGTTGACTTTCATACACTGATTCTAGATGTCTAATTGATTCAGCGATATAGTTTTCCTCTATAACATCACATAAGGTTAACAATAACACCACAATCTCATGAACAACATTTCAACCCCACTAACTTCACAACGACTACACTGGATCTTGCTGGACCCTCGTTGTCTTTGCCGCAACAAATGTATAACAAGACGATTTCAATAGGCAAAGAAAATTTTACATTAAAAGACGAATCAAGAGCCCAACTAAAGCAAACACTGATCACAATAATGGTGATTTGTTCTTACTTGTTAATCTCATGTTGAGGTTACTTGATTCGTTTATGTTCTTGCTACATGTTAATTTCATGTTGAGAAAACATGACTCAAACATGTGGAACCACTGTTCATGATTGAATCATGTTAAACCAAAGAGTTTTGAGTGCACACTATTATTTGAATTGTTGTGAAAAATGCACAGCTCAGCCCTCAGTATTCAGCTTGACAAAAGATACAGTTCACTATGAACTGAACAGTCTGACTACAAACTTTCAACTTGCAAACTTTCAAAAGTTTTGTCAATCTAGGCTACTTTGTATTGAGAAAAATTGCAATAATACATCGTATTATTTTTTTAATTTTTACGTCTTTCTACATCTGTTTCTATGTGTAAAGTTTGCAACAATGTAAAATTATGAAAGGCACGATGTACATTTTTATTGAATTGTGTGTAGGCCTATATTACTAACAATTCATCTGCAAATCGTTTTATGTGCAAGACTTTCAAGAGCTGTAATCCGCTTGTGTGCGCTCGTCTTTTTTTCGATGTTGGTTAATGAGAGGTTTATCATCATTGATGTCATGTTGCATTTATGTCATTAATGAGTCTTCAGAGTTGTTATCTCATAATTACGTTACGTTGGACATAATGTAATCTCAGCATTAGTCTTATTGACCATTATCATTGATTAGAATTTAGAATTCCATCATCCAGTTCTGTAAATAACTATAAATGCGAGTTAAAAACATATACTTTGTGTAAGATCTCACATTAGAGATTTTCCTTTTGCACTCATCTATATTATTATCTTCTTGTCTCAGACGTTTTGAATCCTTTTGTTCTGGCACCTCACCCTGCACATTTTAGTTTGACCTACTTCTCATATATTAACTGTTACACTGTTGTTTCGAGTGCATATACAGTTAATGTTATTATCAGTCACTGGCACGCCACTATATTTTTCAGCTCGAACCGTCAAACGAACGCATGCCAAAACACAGCCAAATCTGAGGACAGAGACAGTTTCTTTGGCTAATCGCCCTCAGCGCAGCACTCCATTATCAACCCCCCACTTTGTCTTCTCTCTGTGTTTCTATTTATCTGCTCAATCTGTGTGTGCTTTCACTTAGTTCACATCAACTCGTTTTGGGCAGGGGTCTGATCCTGTGTTCTTTCCACTATCGCTAATAAACCATCTGCCGCCTCAATCCCTCGGTGCACTTGTTTGTGTGTTTTGGTCGTGTTTTATTCACACTCCATCAGCACATGCTTTATCTCTCAGTGTTGCCCCGTGAGTTTAACCTTTACCTGAATAAAAACATGTTGTGTTTTCTTCATTATTTTTGTGTGTTTTGTGTTTCATGTATGCACAGACACTTTAATTCAAAACGTTTTATTAGTTAGGACTCAAACCCATGACCTTAGCATGAGTGGATCCATGTTTTGCTGAGCTACTGTATACAGGAAAATGTAGACATTGTCATTTAATTGTGTCCTTATAATTTCAGGGACTTGTTTATAGTCTTGAACTTCTTAGGGTTAGAGTTGATATATCCATTTTAGTGTAAAGCGGTTTGTAAGTCTGAAATAAGTCACATTAACATTTAGGATACAGTTCATTGGGTACACGACATCAGTGCAACTTTAAATTTTCTTTCAGGCTAATTTAATGAACTTTTCTCTCTTATACCAAACAATTTGGCAGTGTGAATCTGTCAGCCTGATTTGCATGTTAAGCACACTTTCCATACTAAATTAACTTGACTGATTATGATCACTGGTGTCCCTATACATTGTTTGGTTCATTATTAAGTTTATTATCCATTATAAACAATAATTGTTCATGTATTCAGGCAGAAAACATTGATATGACACAGATAGAGCCCATAAAAACATTTATGTTAGAACTTCTCAGTGACGTGAGTGTCATTTCCCTTCACATTAAACACAGTTGTTTACCTGCTTTAAATAGGTATTGTGGCTGGAATGTTTCAGTTACTGGAAAGTTTATTTTAAAAAAGACAAACATTGTCTGTAAGTGCTGCCCCAGTTTATTTCTCTTTTCTTCTATTTATGGGCAGTTCCATGCAAATCAAGTTTTTAGGTTTTCAACATACAGTACTGATAGGTCAGATGTCAATATTTGGTGGTTTAAAAGTCCATGTGAAGTCTCTCTTAAAAATGTTGAAGCATTTTGTGTGTAAAGCATAATTTTCCATAGCAGGTAAGTGAATTGTCACATCCATAACGGTCCATATTCCTCATAAATTGGCACATGAAAATTTAAATATAGTAATTATTTTATGTTCTATAACGAGCCATCCCTTCTCCGTTTGTTGGGTATTATTGCTTCTGGTTTCCACATTTGAATTAAGCATGTTGTCTCTCAAATACTGTATGTGCGTCCTTTTTTGTCACATAATTGATCATTTTTCCCTATTTTAAAATAGAAAAGTTGTGCATTCGCTGAGATTTTTCTGACGTCTGGACTTTATCATCAGGGGTTTAGTCAAATATAAACAGATGGTTCAATATAATTGTAATAAATACATTTTCTGAGAATTTATTTTTCAAGTTTTGACTGAAAATGTCACATCCGTAACGCTGCAATTCCCGTTTATGCATTTGATAATTATGAAAAATTAGGGCTTAATTGATTAGTATGCTCTTAAAGCAATATTATAAATCAAAGGCTCATTAGACATTAGTGGTTCACTTTTATTTCATACTTTGTTTTGTGACAGTCTTCTGGACCTTTTACTCAAACACACACAGTCACACACACATATACACTCTTATCATGGTAGCTCAGAGCCATTGTACCTGCCAGTGGTACAGGGAGGGGCCACTGGGGCCTGACCACAGAGGAAATCAGCCTATTGTAATCTTTCCAGTGGGTAAATGTGCATGTGTGTCTTTATG
Source organism: Triplophysa rosa (assembly GCF_024868665.1). NCBI lineage: Eukaryota > Metazoa > Chordata > Actinopteri > Cypriniformes > Nemacheilidae > Triplophysa > Triplophysa rosa. The sequence goes on from NC_079910.1 coordinate 6,146,089, forward strand.
GGTGAGTAAGACAGAAAAGAGTAAAGCAGAGGGCAAGAGAGAGAACGAGGGTGAAACAAAAACAAGGGAAAAAATGTCACTGCTGCAACATCCGGCTAATAATTTATTGTGACAGGTCGAACTGAATTTATGTGCCAATCTGCTTGCGACACAGAGATGCCTCACTTAACCCAAAGAGGAAAAAGGGCTCTGACTCAACCGTGAGATAGGAAAGAATACCAAAGTGATTCTTGCCACCTCATGTCATTGAGATACAACTTTGGAACTTTTCAAGTCAATTTAAATGCAATTTTAACAACTGCAAGCTTCTAGTGTTGGGGGTGTATGTGGGTGTGTGTTTGTGTCTGTCATCATGTAAACTAACCATTGTGAGGTAAACTGGCTAATATGAGGGACATGCAAGGCCTTGCTTATTTAAATGCCCAAACACTTATAAAAGGAACACATTAACCTATTATAGTGAAATTCATGTATATGCATTACTGAAAGGCCTCTCATAATAAAAAATAAGACATCAATCAATGTTAAAGGGACAGACCACCCAAAAAAATGAAATTTCTGTCTTCATTTACTCACTCTCAAGTTGTTCCAAATCTGTAGAAATGTCTTTGTTCTGATGAACACAGAGAAAGATATTTGGAAGAATGCTTGTAATCAAACAGTTTGTGGCCACCATTGACTACCATAGTTGAAAAATTGCTTTAGAAATTTCTTTGAAATGAACACAAAAGAAGATATTTTGAAGAATGTAGTAAAGCAAACAGTTCTGGGACACCCTTGCTTACCATTACACCATATGGTGGCCAAGAACTGTACAAGCACTCTTCCAAATATCTTTCATATACAGATTTGGAACAACTCGAGGGTATGACAGAAATTTTATTTTTGAGTGAACTGTCCCTTTCGGGATATACATTCATATGCATTAGTAAAAGTCAAAAGTCGAAGTCCTTTGTCACACAAAGTAAAATGAAATATTTTCTTGAAAGCTTCTTCACAGACGTCATTCATATGTATAACTGAAAAGCGCTTGTGAAATTTGTTTTATGCACATCAATAAGAAAACAAGAGATGTATATAGTTGATTAGAGTTTATTTCACTGGAAAGGAAGCACGCGTCCGCACTTCCGTTTACTTCGGACCCACCAAATTTTTGAAATACTGCTGTTGTTGTGTAACAAAATGTAGTTTTATGGGTTGTCTAGGTGATGTGGTTGTTTAAATGTCAAATCTGTGGTAAAGATAGCGTCTATTTGAAAATTTGCTAAGACATTTTCAAATGTGCAAGGTCCAGCCGTTCATCACATGTGTACCCAGTGAGAACAGCTTTATCGTGGCCTTCTGCGATTTGCCGCTGGATCTGATATCTCTAGTGGTTATTTGTGTATCTAATGAGCAATTGTTTTTTTTAGAGGGCAAATCATTTTGGTTGAGGGCAGTTTAGAATGCGACCTTGTACTTTAAATAAAATTGGTTGCTTGTCTTTTTATCCTATTGTACGAGTTAAATTATAAAACAGTTATGAACCTTGTGACATTTGTGCCCTTAGCACGGTTGGCAAAAAACTTTCAAAGCTACAATTATTTTTGCAATAATGATTCATAAAGAAAACATTAAGCACTGGTTACCCCCTCATGCTAAAGCATCCTCTGTTTGCATACATTTACTCATCGCTTCTTAGCTTTTGTGGTTGCTAAAACGTTGTATGCAGCTTTTACACTGACACACTCCTCTAAACAGTATCCTGCGTTCTGATTGGAACATGACTAAAGAGACATTTATGATGTCATAATTTAACTCGGAAAAGTTCTAGATGCAGTGTTTCCAACATAAAGGTCATGATAAGAGGGTGTGCGTGTCTGAGTGTTAAAAGGAACTCTTTGCACCTGTTTTTTTTTTTTGTGTCACTTCGGGCTGGTGACCCCCTTACCCCCTCCCCCCCCCCCACACACACACCTTTCCAACACCTCATCTCATCTTTTTATCTTTCTTTCCTCCCTTCCTCCTCTCTCTCTCTCTCTCTCTCTCTCTCTCTCTCTCTCTCTCTCTCTCTCTCTCTCTCAGACAGAGAGCAGGTGTGTGGGGTTTTGAGGGGTTGTGCTCCTGTTCTGAAAGTCTGCTTCTGTCTCTACAGTGACAGGCCCTTCCGTTCCTGTAACCCACAGTATTCACACAAACACACACGCACACACACACTATTTTAGTGAACAGATGCTTTCACAAAAAACATCAGCTGACACACTCGCTAAACTCTGAACAATAATTCTCTGTTTCTTGGTTTCATCTTTTTCACTCTTTCCTGTTTAGCCTTTCCATCATTCAGTTCATCTATTTTAACTTTCCATACATTGCATTTTTTTGGAGACTTATGAAAAACTTTCATAAATTGCCCGCTCTCAGTTTTGTCCTTACACTGTCACTCTCCACCAAATATACTGTATCTACGGCTTCCTTAATTAACATTACATGTGGTTGGAAGTTACTGTATTCTAGTGTACTGAACCATGAATAGCACTAAGCAGTGAAGAGGCCCAAAGGGCTTGTCACCAGCGCTGTATCAGTGTATATTTGGCATCTCTGGTGTGTTTCTGGGACTGGATGTGGGGAGGCCAGCGAGCAGGTGGTCAGAATGGGGGATGTGGGACCTGGGCAGCTGTAAATTTAGGCCCTGGTCTGAGCTAGGCCTCCGCTTTCAACAGCCACACAGGAAAGGTGATATCCTCAAGAGACTCAAACCAGAGTTTCTGCACCGCACACACATAGATGTACACTTAAATGTGTTCAAATGTCAAAATGCAACCAAAAAAAGACACATTTTCTCATATTCACTTTCTCACCCACACAAGAAGAGCATCTGTTAGGGTTGAGTTTGGAAAGTGTTTCCATCAGTGTCGAGCCCTTGGGGACACTCTTCTCTGCAAAACACTCCACTTTAAAGAGATAACCTCAAATATCCCTCAAAAACAGGGCAGGGTGTGCAAACACACACACACACACACACACACGCACACACACACGCATACGCACACGCACACGCACACACACACACACACACACACGCACGCACACACACACACACACACACTTACACGCACATTATATCAGAATTATAAGTAATTGTAATATATTAAAGTGAAAAATCACCCAAAAATCATGCTCATTTACTCATCCTCTTGTCATTTCAAACCTGTATGACTTTCATTCTTCTGCAGAACACAAAAGAAGTTATTTTGAAGAAAGTTGGTAACCGAACAGCGCTGGTACCCATTCACTTTAATTGTATGGACACAAACCAATGAAAGTAAATGGGTGCCAGTTAACAACATTCTTCAAAATATCTTCTTTTGTATTCTGCGGAACATAGGTTTGAAATGACATGAGGATGAGTAAATGATGACAGAATTTTTATTTTTGGTGTTATTTTTATATTAGCCGGGGCATCTCATAGTTGCAAATGTGTGTGTTGATGTCGAAATTCTGGGAAAGCATTCCTTACTGTATATAGCCTGAGAGAATACAGTTGGTAGGATTTGCATGTTCCACACTATATGCTTTCTGATAAAGTGTTAATGGGTTGTTCCAGGATCTTTTCATTCATACCAAGCCTTTACAAACATATCACTTTTCTCATCTTACAAGCTAAACTGAAGCATTTGAATACTACACAACTGCAGTTATCACTTTGCTCACAAGTAAATACTGTTCACTATGCTTGCTGAATACACTTGAAAAGATGTAGGATACCAAGCTGTTACTTTGAATAAATAAATATATATATACAGTATATACAGTATATAATGTTTGGATTTGTTTACTGTTTACATGTTTATTTATTCATTTGGCAGACACTTTAATCCAAAGCAATTTACGATACATTTGAAGGGTTAGTTCAACCACAACTGAAAATGAATTTATTCACCCTCCTGTCATTTCAAATCTGTATGACCACAAGATATTTGGAAAAATACTTGGTAACCAAACAACTTGGGACCCCATTGACTTCCTTTGTATGGACACAAAAATTTGAGACATTTCTCTGAATATTTTCTTTTGAAAGAAGAAAGAGATATACAGTATACAGGTTTTAAAAGACATGACGGTGAATAAATGATGATAGATTTTGTTTGGGGGGGGATCTCTTTTAGTGCATTTTGTCTTTATGTATATTAGTAGCCAAAAGTGATGCCCACACTGTAAAAAAAATTCCGTAAAAAAACGGAAAAAGTACTGGCAGCTTATTAGACTTTTTACTGTAATTAAAAACGGAAATTTTATTTTAATTGACAGTGTGCCCACAGTAAAAAAACAAAAAACTTTCTGTCTTTTAAGAATTTTTTTAATGGTATAACTACTGTAAAAAAACTAAACATTTTCTATTATTTAAAAGTTTATGTATATTAAAAAAAACAGTTATTTTCTGTTTTAATGGTATACCTACAATAAACAGGACAATTTCATTCATTTAATGGTATACCAACACTCACTGACATTCCTCTGTAATTAAAAAATCGAAAAATACTCTTAATGTAGTTTACCTACAGTAAAACAAAACCCTTTTTTCTACAGTATACATAAGTGTGAAGAAGCAGTAAAGAATTGTTAGTTAACTGTGTAATTAGTGATTATATTAATTATTATTAAAAACAACAACAACTTTGTAATAAAAACAGATTCTTTAATGAATACAAATAATTTGTAATTACAAATAATTACTAAATAAGTAATGACTAAAATAGAAAAACATACTGTAAGAGGTCTTACTTGAGCAAACAACTTCATTGGAAATTGGCTTAAAATTTTACTTTAAGGTGCATGTGTAAGGACAAGTGGGCAAATTACAAATACATTTCAAGAAACCAAGATAACTCCAAGATGGCAAGAAAACTGGGAACATCTTCAACAGTCAACTTTGAGATGCAATGTAATTCCAGACCTAAACCTGGACTGAACCACTGAAAAGGCATCCAAATGAAAAATTAAAAACACTTAACCTTCAACTACTATAGTTACAATTACATTTAACAATGATGAACATCCATAAGGATATGTTGTAATATCACATCCACGTCTTTCGTCTTCTTTCTCTCCATAACTGGTACTTACAGTATATGGCTGTAAAACAAAAACCAAACATGACTAATAATACGAACTATCATTTAACTTACAACTGTTGTGATTACTTGCGCATCAATAGTTCACCCAAAAATGAAAATTCTGTCATCATTTACACCCTCTTGTCATTTCAAACCTGTATGACTGACTTTCTTCCGCAGAACACAAAAGGAGATATTTTGAAGAATGCTGGTAACCGTACAGTGGCGGCACCCATTCACTTGCATTGTAACTCTTCGGTTACCAGCATTCTTTAGAATATCTTCTTTTGTGTTCTACAGAAGAAAGAAAGTCATACAGGGATGCGTTTCCCGAACAAGGACATAACTCGCTGGTTGACCACCATAGCACGATGGATCCTTGGGGAAATTAACGATGTAGTTACGACTGTTTCCCGAAACCGTAGTAACTCTGTCGGAGATCAATCGTTTGAACCAAGTTGGTTCAGCAATCTAGTTGATGACGTCACACAAGTGGTGGTGTAATGACGTCTACTAATAAATACGTTCAGATCGAATTAATGTCAAATTCTTGCTGTAAATAACATACATTGCATTTAACGGCGACTTTAGTTATCCTATTTTGTTATCTGTTGTTTTATTTCACGATATTTCATTAATTCATAAGTTTCCTCCTACGTCACTCCGCCCGGGGCTTCCCCAGGGTCCTAGTGCAGGGTCCATGTTTCAAAAAACAGCGCTTGTATTTTAGATTAGATTAGATTCAACTTTATTGTCATTGCACATGTACAAGTACAAGGCAACGAAATGTGACCTCTGCATTTAACCCATCCAGAGAGTAGTGAACACACGCACAGCAAGTGGTGAACACACGTACCCTCGGAGCAGTGGGAAGCTATAACTGCAGCACCCAGGGAGCAAGTAGGGGTAAGGTGCCTTGCTCAAGGGCACCTCAGTTGTTACCCGCCAGCCCTGGGAATTGAACCGGCAACCTTCTGGTCATGAGTCCGACTCTCTAACCATTAGGCCACAACTGCCCCAAATTGTTATTTTCTTAACAAACTAAAAGATGTAAAATTAAATTTGTTTGTATTTCGAATTATGGATATAGAATGCACTACATGTTGCTTGCTTAGTTTGCTCAAAGGCATTATGCTTTTAAGTCTACATGTCATAATAAAAAGGAACTATGCTTCTAACCACAGCTCTAGACCTGTAGTTCCAACAACGCAACTTTGCAATGCTGTTTGCGATTGATCGTTGGAACGATGGTTTCGGGAAACACTTAAATCGTTGAACTATGCTGGAACGACGGAACTTGCGACCATAGTTGGCTAACGATGCTTTGGGAAACGCACCCCAGGTTTGAAATGTCAAGAGGGTATGTATATGATGACAGAATTTTCAATGTTGGGTGAACTATCACTGTAAGATTTTACCAAATAAAGTGTAGGTACTTTTGACAACAATACTTGGAACAATATAGGTGGCAAAAGAGAAGCAGTATGATGAAAAAAATGTGCTTAATTACCTTTAAATCTTCCAAGGATTCTGAAAGTCATTCAGGTCTGTTGTACTGCTTGGCACCCTTTCTTGCTGCTTTGGACCCACGTTCTGGATTTATTCCCGACAGGCTCCTGTTCTAAACACAACAAAAATGTATCACCTTACTTGGCTTGGAAAAATTAAATAAACTTTCAAATGTTAGAGATGCAGAACGTGTGCATGTGTGAGAGAGTGTGTCTGGTGTCAGTACCCATCAAGTCTTCAATGCTGATCCTGATCATTATGTCTTCTGTCTTTTGGTAGTGGTCTCCTCTTCTCCTTTAGAAAAGAACTATTAGTAAGAGAGTAAGAAAGAAAAAATAATAAGCCAATAAAACATTTCAAATCATTATCTCGAGTACAATTGTTTTCTCACTCATGATATGGCAAGTAGCTGTCTAATAGACTGATTTCCGGTGGGAAAGAAAGAACCAAAAGTACAGATAGACTACAATGGTTTGGACTAACGTTACCATCGGGTGTCTGTGACATGAATAAACAACAACGTTACAGTAGCTGTGCCCGCGAATGAAACCCGTTTATAGCAGTTTAAACAGTCACTTATATGTGATGGAACGGCTTAAGTGGTCAAGAAAACAGTTTGTGTGACACGCATCCTATGCTTATATTGTCACATTTAAGATTTTAGGTTGGTTGTACAAGCCATTGCAGTCTATCTGTCTTTCCGATTTTCTTCCCACCTCTGTCTCGCTTTCGATTTCAACATGGCGGTGGCGTGAAATCCGTCTATAAGCGGGATAACCGTAACCTTACTAAAGTTACCTGCGGTGTAGTGATGGGAAGTTCGAATCATTTTACTGACTCGGACCTTGGAGTCTCGTTCAGCAAAATGAACGAATCTTTTTTCGAGTCATATCGTTCATTTCGTTCATTTTAGCAAAATATAATTAAAATGTTACTTTTCTAACATATCTACTACTTATGCAAACGTTGATGACATTACAATAATACAAAACTATAATGCTATAAGAAAATATTAATTCATTGTTTACCTGGGTCTTTAGTCTATGATTAGCTCACCACACCTCTTATCTGACAAGTGTTCAGGTTTGACTCGTTCGTTCATCACGTGACAACTTCGTAAGCTAAACCAATGCAGTCAGAGCCAGAAAGATAATTGATTAGTTCACCTCCCGAGTCTTCGGGTTTGAGTCGTTCGTTCTTTTGTCACGTGACGTAACAGCTTTGGACAGAGAAATTAGTTAATTTACTAATTCCAGTACAGGACCCATAGAATGTTGCGTAATGCGCACGCGCGACTGAACGAATCACTCCCCGAGACGACGCGTTCTTCCCGAGTCCGACCCATCACTACTGCGGTGGTTGTCGCATAAAAAAACCCCACTCGCCCCCGCTTCGCGTCGATGTCCGATCATCCTGTCAGGTTTTTTGTTATAACCGTCTGTATGTACAGTATATTAACCTTACATCTGTGTATTTTTCTCATATAGCGTTACACAGTGTCTACAATTCACGCCAGTCCCTTTACTGGAAAAAAAACCATCACCATGCTGAACTCGACCACACAGACTTGTCCCTCTAACTAAAGCGAACATTAGATTATAACTTTCAACCAAACTATACATATCACTAACTTACCTTTGAATGCTAGACCTTTTTAATTATATAGTACAAAGAAAACAGTAATTTTATATTTACATTAAATAATTAACATACCTTTTACACACAGAGTGGAGCTGAAGTTCACCAGTGTCTGTCACACAGTGCAGCGGGGGATGGGACGTTAACGTTACTTCCCGCGCACCAAGCAGATTCAAAATACTGACAAATAAACTGTAAATTAACAGATAGCATATTCACTGATGAGGAGAAGGCAAAAACAAGTAAAAAACAATAAATATTACAAATAATCACTCATAGTTCAGTTTGTACTTGAAAAAACATCGGTTCTTGTTAACAATATCCAACGAAATTCACTGTTGTACTTTACATGGCCAGTTCAGTAATAATGGTAATAAAGCAGTCGTTTAATTGAAATGTCGTCTTAATATTTTATTAAGAGTACTTACCAGTGTAAAAACTTGGGTAAAATGTTGTGTTATGGCTGTGCTTGTACGTCCATGACCACCAAAAGTTGTCGGAGCCGCGATCACGGTCCCATAATGCAATTCGAAAATGTATATAAACGGAAAAACACCCGTAACACATGTTGTATGGAAAGTTTCCGTTCATTATACAGTCATTTACAAAATATACAGTCATTTAGCTATCAATGTACAGATTTTTTTACAGTGCAGATATTTGTAAATCTCCAAAGATTAGAATAAAGTGTCAAATATGAGGAATATGGTGCAAAATGGTAAAGGTATTTCTTTGTGAAAATGATTGGGTAGAAAAGTAATAACGCAAACAGTATCTATAATTTTAATAGTTTGTATTTTGTTATGTTTCTGTCATTTTTTATTAAAAAATACTTTCTTCTGGGCCTTGATCTTTTGCTCACGTGTTACGCAATTTATTTTTGCCTTGCCTTTTTAAATTCATCTTAAAGCTGAGCTTTAGTTTACACTTTTTAATATTTTTTAATAATATATTTGAATAAAGACAGAATATATCAATCTTCCAGTTAGATATCATTGTTGGGCTACTGTATGCTTTCTTTGGGAATCATATAAACTACTAGGCTTAAAGGAAACTTTTTTATGTTTCTATAAGTAAAGCAAGAAGCACATTTAAACCAGAATTTTTTCAAAAACACACTTTATTTACAAGGCAGTTATAAAAAAGTCTGTATAAAAACGTATGAAAAGTTCATAATCAATGTAAAAAAGTGTTTGTACTTGAAGCTAATACAAAAAGGCAGCGAATAACAAAAACGTTACTGCTAAATGCTTTTGATTGGACACTGCAATCTTAGTATCAAAGGCTGATTGTAATATAAAAAACAAGCTAGGTATAAAAGCAACAATCAGTGTTTTTAAAACTAGAATTACCAATGTAAATCTGATTAGAAATGACATAAAAAAAAGTGTTTATGAAAAAACGATAAAGAAATGTTTCATGCTCTCAAAGGCAAAATATTACCATTTAAACCCTTGATTAAAATGCTTGGTAAACGTTTTTTTTATATATTTAGCACATACAAAAATTGTTATAAAAAACACTTTTTGTTCTGTTGAAATCTCTCTGCATGGTTGATCTAAATTTTGAAATAGTGCTAATACAATAAGACATTGTGGTTTCGATCTTAGACTCTTTTGAAATGGCAACACTACTAAACTTGGAAAAGTACCTTTGTACACTACACATATCACCTAACGTCAGAATTCGGCAAGAATTTTCAAACTTGGCAAAGTGATTGGCATTGGGCACGAATAACAAACAGTCGACTAATTCTCATTTTGGAATACACCACAGCAGTTTTGTTGGCATTAGATTGAAATACATATGCTCTTTTCAAGAGCAGTTCTGTTTGACACCCACAGATACATGGTACAAATCCGATTTAGTTTTTTTGGGGGGGTTGTATGATTTTGATAATGCTAGGAGCACACACACTCCTTACAATTAACACACACTTAACAAATAAGAGATGAGCAGGAAGCCCAAATACTGGGGTCAAACACTGACAGATATGCCCACCGTAGTTAATTATTATTCTTAATACAAAATAATAAATTACTGAAAATAGTTCCTTATATTAAAATCCATAAAATTAGAACCCACATAGAGAATTAATTTCCCATATAATACAAAATATTATCATACAAAATACAATATTATTAAAAACGAAATAAAAAAAGTAGAAAAACAACATGTCCACATGAATAATGTCTTTGGTTGGTTGAATCAAACAAAAGATGGCACAGCTTAAACGTTGGCAATTAACATTGACTGTGCAGTCTAAAAAATGGCTTTTAGCCTCTCCCAAATTATGTACTATAAGTGTTGGAGTGTTTTTTTTACATCTTCTCAGAATGATTGTCTCGTCTCCCCCTCCTCCTCGTGTTTTGTCTCTTTACATGACCAGTGCTCGTGAAGAGTAATTGCTGAGGTATTTGTGTGTGGGTTCGGAGGGCATCGCCTGGTCCTCCACCTTCCCACAAAGCACTTGTTCCCATGTGCTCAGCTGCTGCAAGAGAGGAAAGAGTGAGGAAGTACAGGAGAGAGAAGTAGAGAGATTCAAAGAAGACGGTTGGTCAGGTTTTGCATAGCCAACTATCCTGTGTCTAATAAAATTATAATTTTATAATTTTATGGGGCAATCGAGCACCTGCTGCCATAGATGATCTATAGAAAGTTATAATCACTAACTATTTTGCTAATGCAAAACAGCACTATATTTCAAAGCAACGCAGTGGACATGTAAAGTCGACTGTGGACCTCAGGTATTTGAACTGAATATATAGAAACTTTATTCATTTTATTTTATTGTCTAATAAAATATCAAAACAAGTGGAATTTATTTTAAAATATAGAACAATAACACATTTCAAACCGTTTAAAACAATATACGGTATATAACGTATTTAAAAAGTACTACAAAACTAGATATTATGAGCTTATAGAAATTCAATTCAATTTTCTTCATGTGTATTTTAGCTCAAAGTGGTTTTAAAAACTCAACAAACAAAAACTCAACAAACAAAAGCAGCACTAAAATTTGCACCTGTGAGAACGTTTTTGAGAAAAAGATCAAGATAAGCATCATTGTAAGATGCCACTTGGTTTGATATTTTGTTATCTATGCCATAAAATTCAGACATTTTCAAGTGTGACTTAAGTGTCTAAATATGTTTTAGAGCCACACAGGATGGGTATTGTATATAAGGGTATGAGGGTAGATGTGTACCTGCAGAGGGCTTCCCACAGGTTTACGGGGCAAGTGGGCACTTTTGTGTCCACCCTCAGTTTTCTCTGCAGAAAGCATGAGCACAGAGCTTGTCAACAGATCCTACAGAAACAGAGAAAAGAAGGGTCAAACATCAGACAAACAAAAGGATGCTTCGAAACTTAATAATCGAAAAACTAACTTAATCTAGTTCTAGATAACTTAATCTAGATAACATGAGGGTACTCACGGGTATGTCATGGCTGGAGCCATTGGAAGGAAAGAGCTGGGTGTGTAGATCTTGTCCCTCCCACTGTAGACAAGGTGACTCCACCTACCAAAACAAATGAAATCCAAATCCATTACCTACTACACACAAATGCACCATGCGTGGATTGCTGCGAATTAGGCAATGTTGCCGTATTTAAGGCCTAATGTCTAATTTGTTCACATTCATCACCCTTGAGCGACCAAATAAAACAGGTTTGACTGCGTACTGATATTACTAACAAATTCAAACGTACAGCAAGAAAGCTTTTACATTTCTGGCATTTGAATATCACAGGGAGATGTATTCAAATGATGGAGCACAAAGAGCCCACACGGGTCTATACGAGCAAACTAACCTCCTGTTTGATCTTCTTTAGGGGGGGCTGGTCCAGGTGCACCCCAGCGACACTGATCTCACACTCCTGGGGTTCTTGCTTGATAGTACCGACCACACCAGTGTTCAGTGAAGGGCTGTGAGCCTGGAACAGAAGCAAAACACAAATATTCAATATGCATTTATTTATTTTCAACATATATTTATTTTATATGAGGCCTCGGGGAATCAAAAGAGTCTCACCCTTTTTAGTGGTACGTATTTCGTGTCTTGAATTGTCAGTGCGGACTTGAACGGAGTAGGTGTGCGAGTGGAACACTCCATGATAGAGCGCCTCAGATTTGCGGTCCGGAACCTGAAATGTTACCCATATACAGGCACTTATGAATGATGTAATCTCATTAAGACATGCACAGATCAAGAAGTCTTTTGCTTAGTATGTTTACTGGAAACGTATTTACAAATCGTATCGCTAGGACACATGGCTATGCTACATTCTAACAGAATTACAAATGCAAAGTGAGCTCAATGGGCCCTTACAGCTCATTTTCCTTCTGAGGTCGGAGAACAAGGTCATGCTGCAGTGCTTTCTGGGAACAGGCAGGTGAAGACGTGACAGGTAAATTTTGACTGTCTGCATGCGGGCTCACTGAGGCGTTGAAGAACTACAAAAAGGAAAAAGAGAACAGCTTGATTAGATGCAAAACACACAAACCACCTCAATTTAGAAAGCTTTAGTTATATTTCAATACAAGTAAGAAAAGGCAAAAATCTTTTTTTCTAGGCATTATGTTAGTATAAAGACATGATATTCTATGATCAGAGGAAAGACAAGCCTTGGAGAAGAAATCATTTGCTAAACATCAAATTCACAAATACTACATACAAAGAAGTCAGAGGAATTAAAAGCCTATGTATGCAGAGAACTGCTTAAGCAGCACAAAAGCCATTGGTTCGAACCCCGGGGAACACACATACTAACAAAAAAGTATAAAAAAGTAAGTCACTTTGGACAAAAGCATCTGCCAAATGCATAAATTAGAGAAGGCAACACTACATTATCATATAAAAGTTGAATGCTGTCTTTTGCCAAGTAACGTCTGACATAACTAAAAAATGATTTACATAAACCAACCAAACATAACACAAGCAAAATCAACAGTGCTGATTAAACACAAGTGTTTAAAGGGTGTCCTAAAAACATAATAAGGCAACATTAACCAGAATAACCGGCCATGAGATGAAGTAACAACCTTTCTATGTGTGCTATAAGCACGGATCTAATGACAATGTGACATTTATGAAGCCTACACATGTTGACACATTTGTACTAGTGTGCTGTGATTGACTACAAGGTTTAGAAAATCAACACTAGTGATGATTGGGTGACTAATTTAGAGAGATTATTGATCATCATGGGGGTTCCAGGAGTCACTTCGGTACCTGAGAAGGGGAAAAAGACAGTTGTCTGATGGGTGAATGTTTGGGCTTAGAGCAAAGAAATGTGTGGACACTGCTGTCAGCGCTGTGGGCGGGCGAGACTCAGCCCGATGAACCCTGATTGGTTTGAGTCTTGTCTGTTTTTGACAACCTCCTATCAGAGTGTATGTTGGCCCAGATAGGCGGGGCCTGAGAAGACTAGATTTTATAAGGACACTGGGGTTGACACCTGACCGCGCATCACTGGTCACCGACCATTTCGGGTGTTAGTACGACGTACTTTCTGATCTCTTACCGAATCAATGGCGTCAATAAACTCCGGTAAGGTGGAGCTGTTGTCATTGTTTGGGCTGTTTGTGTTGCCATGGGCGCTCTCTTCTGGAAGGCAGCCCTGCTCCAGGGATGGGGCGGGGACGGAGACTGCCACACCCACGGAGCCGTCCGTCAAAGAACCTCGGTTCCATCCACCATAGCCGGCCATGGAGATCTAAAAAAGAAGGCGAGAAAAACAATTTCAGAGAAACAGAAACTGTGTGTGTGCAAGGCGGAGAGAGAGGCAGAAGTGGAGTGATATAAAGAGAGGGATGCAAGGAGGAAGAACGGTCCGAGAGAAAAGGAACTTGTCGAGTTGAATGATGTGATGCGTTTGGGAGGGGGTCTGAGTTGCATAAGGAGTTCCACAGAGCTTGTGGTGTGATAAGGGCCGATTGCATCATTCAGCCAAGCAGTTAGAATGTGAAATAGACCCCCAGATGCTTCCTTCAATCAATCGCACACAAGCACACACACACTCACCGGTAGTGCCTGTTGTCCCTTCAGCTCGTTTTCTGTTGACATCAACAGCATCTCAATCTCCTTCACTCTTTTCTCTTTCTCTGGGTCTTCTTCGCTGTAGTGTCTCTGTATCACGGGAATCAAAGTGAATCAGATTAATAAAACTCTGCATACAATGTGACAGTGTATTGTGATTCACAAATGTGAATCTTTTGAGACGATTCTCTTAATGAATCAGTTTCAAACTCTGAGGTATTGGTTTGAATCAATCTAATAAATGGAAAATCTTAATTGTACATTAAAGCGAATGAATCAGCATCTGCCTTGCTTAATGTCTAGATGTTTATGTGACAATAAGCTGTTAAAAATACATAATAGCATTTTTTGGACATCAAAAACAGAACTGTATAGACGGTTTCAGCGGCAACAACATAAACAAATGTTATGTGGCCCAAACTTAATTTCCGGTAGCAAAGAATCAATAACTGTTGAGTAGTTTTAATGTATTTTAATACAATTCATATACAATAAAATATGAATATCAATTAAATATAAAATAAATTGTTATATTATAACCAAACACAGGCAGGATTCGCCGGAAATTAACTTTGGGTCAGGTACGTGCGTCCGATGAAACCGTATAAAGGAAACACCGTAAAAATAACAAGGTTGTAAATGGAAAAGTAGGATTATCGTTGCTTAATTGACAACATTTTCGAAAATGTTTCTTGTAAATCAATGCTGGATTACCTGGATAGCAGCAGTCCCATGTTGTGGAATGTTCAAGATGTTCAGCTGTAGAGCAAGTGGAAATGGAACCTATACAATAACATTCATATTAATCTCAATAATTTAGTATGTCCAAGAATATTTTAGTTTTAATAGTTAAACATTGTGCTTATTATTCTTACCCGCTGCGAGTCGGACATGTAGTACGGGTACTGACTGCTCATAGAAGAGGCGGGCATGGATGTGCTGCTTGGTGTCTGATTATAATTTAGGAGGTGAGGAGGTTTTGCAAAGCCGTTGTTTAGCGGACTTGGGCTAGCTTTAGCGGCCTGCTGCAGGTAGCCTTCCTGTTCGACCTTCCGCCGCATGGTGGAGTTCCAGTGGTTCTTTATGGCGTTATCAGTCCTGACAAAAACAAATGATGTTAGAACCTCATTTTGCAAACATATACGTAGAGTAGAAGTAGCGTGTCATCTTACCTTCCAGGAAGTAGCTTGGCTATCTCAGCCCAACGGTTTCCAAGTTTCTCATGAGCCTGGTAGATGATCTGATCTTCTTCTTCGGTCCAGGAGGTCTTTTTCACCTCGGGGTTCAGGTGGTTGTGCCAACGTTCTCTGCACTGCTTGCCAATCCGACCTTTTAAGTGCTTGGCGATCACAGACCAACGTTTCGGGCCATACTTCTGAACCAGCTCGATTACCTAAGACCAACAGAGAGAGAGTGAATATGAGTAATAGATGTATACAAGACAGGGATGCATATACACAATTGAAAGGAAGGGTATAGGAGATGCCTGCACAAACCCAGTGAGAAAGGGAACTTGTGTTGTGTAAGGATGTTAAGACCGCACACAGATACAGATAGTGGCATTACACTGAATATCAGTGGAATACACCTGCTAATGACGGCTGGGTCATAAAAATGAGCAGAAATGGAGAAACACCTGGTCCCAACAGTTAATCATTACAACACGTAATCAATGGATCTTTATTCTCCCTCTTAACCAGGTCTTACTTTTTAATTTGTGTTTTGCGGTAACATTCTGGTTGTGGTATGGCATCATACGCTGTGCTTACCCGTTGGTCTTCTTCTTTGGTCCACGGTCCTTTGATGAGTTCAGGGTTAAGAACCTTCTGCCAGCGATGCTGACATTGAACATCTGTGCGACTCTGTAACACACACGCACACAGATGGAAAAATATGGTTAGTATTATTTTTAGGTTTTCTATTTGGTGTGTAACTGAAATGTAGCAAATTGTGTTTATTTCAAAGTTCTCTGCATGAAATTAACAGGTGTTTTGGAAACCCCACCGAGTGTTTCAGAAATGAAACAACTACAGTTTCTAATTCTTGTTCGTGTGCCGAGGTTTATTTATGTGTTGTGATCTATATCAGGATTTTCACTATACTGAGATTACAGTATCCGTGCGTGTCCTCCTCGGGTGTGTGCATAGTGTATTTTTACCCAAGACATTTTTGCGTTTGTGCGTAAACATGTGCTTCCACCTGAGTGTGAATTTGTGGATGTGTGTGTGTGTTTGTACATCCGTGTGTGAATGCAGGTGCACAGAGGATTCTGAAACCCTGCCATATCCCCCCCTTTGACTCTGTTCCAAAGTAGGCCAACCAATGAGGAATACCCAATTATGCAAAATTCTCCAAAACGTGCACTCACTTCTACAGTACCTGATCCTTTGGCTATTCACATGCAAATGCTTGTATCTAAACCACCACACCTAACATAACCTAACCTAACCCCCTAAAGCCTGAATACACAAGCCGCATGTATACACACACACACACACACACACACACACACACACACAAATTAAAACAATCATGGATACAATCTTTCACAAACAGACACTCACGGGCAGAAAGCTGGCAATGACTTTCCAATCTTCTGAACCGTGAAGCTCCACCAGCCTCTTCAACTTCTCGTCCTGTAAAGACAAAACATTTTAGCTCTGAATGTATAAATATATAACCGAATAAACAATGCATGCTGCACTAAACACACACATCACAAAAGGTGCAGCACATGAAGTGCGAAGAGGTATCAGATCAATTAACGTAAATTAATTTTGAAAAACGTTTTTGCTGTTTTTGTATGTAAGAACATTGTTAGAAGTTAAAAAGAAATGTTAAAAAGGTGATTTATTATTTCTATCTCAAAAGAAACATGGGGGGCAAGACCACAAAAAAAATTATTACAATAACAAAAAAGTTCCAAAAACATGTTTGCAATAAATTGTGTTTCTTTTTATTATAATTGATGTGTTAGTTATGTAAAAATAAAATAATATTTTTGTTTTAATAAAAACAAACATACCTCCTCACGGGTCCAGCGTGTCTTGCCAAGGTGACGTTTTCCTGTCTTGGCATGAGGACCATCATAGTCATGATCGTAAATCTCCAAATCATCGTCATCTTCATCACTACTGTAAACACTGGAGGAAAGGAGAGAGTGGAGGGAAAACGATAAAGAGATCAAACAGGGAAGCGTAAGAGGAAGAGAGAGAAATGTGGAGGGGGTACAGTAAATAGTGGAACAGCAAACAGTAAAGGATGAGGAAATAGAAATAAAGGAGTGTGGGAAGACGGAGAGGATCCTCGTCAACATGCAAGCGTTAGATGTATATTGTTGACATACATAAAAAACACCCTCTCACCCCCATACTTCTATCACGCATTCTAGAAAAATTAAGCGATAACACAGTCAACACAAAACTAGAGTGGATGAACCAGTACAGCCAGAAGGTTAGGGTGCAGGGGGGACTCGCTCAGTGAAACCTGTTCTGATGTTTTTGGTTTCCACAGAAACAGCAAGCATGTGCGTGGACTGGCACTGTTTCATGATGGAAGCGTGTTCAGACCTGCTGAAGTACTGTCAAAACCATCTCACCTGGCCGGCTCGTAGCCAATCAGGATAGAGCACGGGCTGATGAGGAGAACAATGTTCTTTTTGCCTTTGTGCTAGGTGTATAGGTGTGTTTTATATGTGTGTAAATGTGTATGCGTGTACATGCATCTGTATGCATACGTCCACTTTTAAACCCTATGTTTTTTGCCTTTCTGGCTGGCACTTAAATCAAAAGATAAAAGATTACTCACTTCCTTCGCTTTGACGAAGCATTTCGCGAGAAATGTGAAACTCAAAACGCACCTAGCTTACTAAAATAAAAATGTAGTCAGATAACAGATCCATTTTTCTTTTTTTCTTTCTTCCTAGCAACGTGCACGAGCGACTTTGAATATTTGTCAAAATTGTATCACAAAATTGTGCCACTAAAACTTTTTTAATTTATTCAAAAAATCATTTAGTCTGTTGCCTAGTTTATCGATACGTGAACAATGCGTTTAAAATACTCTCCGCTTTGTCTTTGTAACCGGAGCCCAGAGTGCCTCTCAATATACAAATATATATTAATAAATGCTTTGAGTTTGGGGTTTCTGACATTATGCAAATAGCAGCGGACTGTATGACTGTATTTCTCTACCGCAATAAGTTTCTTGCTTGCTCGTTTAGTCATTTGCTGGGCAAAAGCGAACGGTGTAACAAGTGCACAAGTGACAGACGCGTTGCGTGACTTTTCTGGACCCCGCAGCTTCTCTAAATACTTAAAGTCTTACAAACCGCATGATATTTTTGCATAATGCTTCTGCTACATGAAATATGAACCTAACACTATAACACTAGATATTTTCAACTTTTAGTTATTTTTATATTTCAGCAAGGCGTTAAAACGTAATCCATCCCGCTCATATATAATCGTATTATTATAATCCAGCTATAGAAATGGAGTGTCTAAACGCGTTTAAAATAATTAAACACGCGCAAAAGGTGCACGCGTAAACACAATGAGATGTATATGCGATCGCCTGATTTTTCAAGCACACCGCTGTGGCAGCATCTCCGCTGTCATTGTGCCTCTCAACCATTGTTTCCGAATCACAATGTGTGTCATTTTTGGGGGGAAGCACCGAACCTCACCGTAACCTGCCCAGTGAACCAGCAACCGCTATCTGCGCGCCCGGTGTTTGAATGAACATTTAAATGAACGTGAGCGCGATACCGCCGAGCGGGCGCGAGCCGAGGAGCGCACATGCCAGATGTCCACCTGTTCCGCGCGGCGCTGTGCACTGCGCGCCACCACCCGGGGAAATAACTATTCCGCTGACAGATGCATGTGGTTTTAAAAAAAGGCGTGCATTTTTCTTAAAAAGCATGCATTTAAGTTGCATTTAGTAAAATATAATGCTTTCTAGCCAGAACTGTCAAACCTTAAGAATAAACAACCCCATATGGAATGTATGAATATAAGTGGGGCAAAACTTCCCATAAAAAAATTATATATATATATATATATCTCACCTGTGTCTAGGCCGCCTCGCCATCCCGCTGCTCAAGACGAGGGAAGAGTGATGATGGTGAACACGCTCGGCTCAAAGTTGCTGAAGTGAAGTGCTGTCAGTTCCTACGGTCCACTATGAGGAGGAAGTGCCGATATTAAACTCACTTGCGGAGTGTGCGATAGTGTAAACAGATCCATCAGACAAAGCTGGGACTGCCTCTCCCTCCCGCTAAATTTGGCGCCTCGGGTCGTGCGCATGCGCAGATTCAGAACTTCTTGACGCATCTGAGCGCCTTTGAGCGAAAGAGTCCGCGCTAATCTTCGGCTGTTTTTCCTGTAAAACAATCATATTGTGTTTATGGATGTTAAAGGGGAGGGAGGGGTGATAGCGCCTTCTTGGAGGACAATGTGCACTTTGATTGGGAGTAAAAGTTGATGAAACAGAGCGTGAGGGGTCCGGGCATCCTTAGTGTTGGTTCTGCGTTACTGTACATGCAGGTGTTCAATTGGGGAGACGCATAAGTTAACTCCGAAAACAAAAAGTTCGTTATTTAATAGCTCAAATTAAATTGTTATGTACATTTTTTTTCTCATGTACATTTTTTTTTCTCGACTAGTTTAATCAGATATTCTCTCACTTTCATAGGTTGCACGCAGTGCAATACTTTCGGTTTCCTTTTCCAGAAATGTACCACCTTTGGGTTACTTATCATTTCGTTCTGTGCCAGGACTGAAGTTACGCAATACAAATAGCACTTTAATTTAGTTATTTTTTCTGGATTGAAAAGTAGTGTAGCTTGTTTAAGTTCTCCTACATGTTTTACCTGTTGCCATGTGATAAGTCTTTGTAATTGCATAATCTTGTAGGTTAACCAGCAAACTCCCTCTCTGCCACACACCCACATCAGAGAATTCTTGAAGGTTGTGGTCGGCATGTTTTGTTTTTGTCTGCCCGGTGCTCTCTCTGGTTGGCGTATTGTGTCCGTCACTTATTATATCGGTCAGCGCGAGCCATTGTTTTTGACCAGTGACGCTCACGTGCTCAGCAGAGCCAGCAGTTCGTGAACGCGCCTCTGTTGTGTCTGGCTGAGAGCGTTCGCATTGCAGAACAAGGAGATAT
The DNA here is from genome assembly GCF_024868665.1 of Triplophysa rosa. Taxonomy (NCBI): domain Eukaryota; kingdom Metazoa; phylum Chordata; class Actinopteri; order Cypriniformes; family Nemacheilidae; genus Triplophysa; species Triplophysa rosa. Next base: position 6,166,541 of record NC_079910.1, read on the forward strand.
AGGGTTAATAAAAAAAGAACACTTACCATTTTATTTTTGTATTTTACTTCCCTATGCGATAATTGCTTGTGAGTTATGACTCGTACACTGTGGGCATATATAACACACCAACATTCAAAATGATCTCAGCTTTAGACAACAATCACGGAATTAAAAGGAGAGTTTTTAGTCTATATATTTTAGCGTTGAGGCAATTAGCTTATGTGCACAGAACAAGCCTGTCAATGGGGCCTTTTAAGAAGAGAACAGAGAAAAGTGAAGCCAGTCAGACTTAAATATATCAGACAGCAAAACGTCATAAACTTATGGAAGTATATGGTTAATAATGAATACTGCCCAGCTGCAAGCTTCTATGAAATCACCACTGTTTCTGAGTAAACGTTTGCATTGGGCTTTTGGAAGTGCCCAGAGGTGAATGACTTGGATTTTACCACTCTCCACATACCCGCCTCTCAAACGGTAGTGTTCTTCAAACAGAAGTTTGTAACATGTGTCTGGAAACAGCGCAAGGAGAATCATTTAATATGCATATGATAATGTGAAAGTGCACAGTTTTCCATTGCATCATGTTTTTCACTTTTGTGACCTCAGAATATTTGTCAGTCTGGAAACACACACACGCACACACACACACACACACACACACACACACACACACACACACACACACACACACACACACACACACACACACACACACACACACACACACACACACTGTCTGGTTTATTATCTCCGTGGGGACAGTCCATAGGCGTAATGAGTTGTATACTGTATATTCTATCCCCTATCCCTAACCCAACCCCTAAACCTAAAGATCATAGAAAACTTTTTGCATTTTTAGATTTAAAAAAAATATTGTTCTGTACAATTTATAAGCTTTTTTTACCCATGGGGACCTCAATTTTGGTCCCCACGGTGACACGAGTCCCCATGTGTTGGTGTGCATTCAGGTTTAGGTCCCCACCGGGATATACAAACATGAACACACACACACACACACACTATACTCACAGTGATGCACTCACTGAGTCTGAAATAAGTGTTTAAGTTAAGTATAATTTCTCTTTTGTTGTGTTTGTCTTTTAGCATGCATGTTCCTCCCATTATACCTGGTCACCCGCATAACCTGTGGGTAACACTTTTTTGAAAGATACAGTGAATGAAAAATCCCTCACCACATACATACCACACAGAAGGTGAATGGTGGGGCAGTGTTTATCTCCTGCAGTGGTCTGCCTGTCCAAGAACTTAATTTAAATAAAGATGTTCTTCAAAACGTTTTAATGATAATGACAAGAAAATACAAATTGTGCATATGTAACCGGTCCTACTCGCCCACTCTCTAAAGACCGCAGTCTCTCTTGCGTTTGTCACTAGAGCGTCTCTGTTGGTCGGGGGGAGTGAGGTTTACACACTGCACAGCTCTTCACTAGCTGGCCTCCGTTACACATATATATGCGTCATCCTGTGAAACTTTCTTTCTGCACATAGGAAACCCCCTTCCACTCAAAGCCTTTGCAACCCACTGTCTGTAGAGGCTTACAGGTATATATTTGGGTCACTCTAAGAAAGTGTGAAGCAATGAAGCATCTGTATATCTGAGTCTTGAGTTTGTTTTTAAGTCAAATTTAGACATGCACTTGACGTTCTAAATGTCATGCAGATGTGAATGAAACTGTATGAGATTAGTGACTGTGGTTAAAGCTCTCGTTCGCACTGTCTCTCTCTTTCTCACACACCTAGTACCTGTTGTTCTCTGCACGTTTCTTACACACCAACCTGAAAGGTCAATTATCGTAGACGAATTAACAGGATACTACTGTAGGTTGATTTTTCTCTTCACAATCTGTTATCTCAAATTAAACATGTCCGAATATGTAAAACAGCAGTAAAACACTGCCTTCTTATTGGTAGATGTTTGTACAGATTCCATGTGGACCTGGCCATTATTCAGTATGAGCCACGCTGTGAACATACCCAAGAGTCTAAGTACAGAAAAGATTAAGATCCTAAAAATCTGATACAGCAGGGAGGAGAAAAGAGACTTAAGGTAATTTCCAGGAGTTGGTTGAGCAGCTGCAGAATCTTACACCAAGGACAGATAACCCTTACAGGGGATTTTTCCTGCATCTGTGCACCTGACGGTCAAAAGACCATTTACACATTATCAATCCTATTATTTGTATTTAAAGAACCTAATGCATATTAAAAAACTTCATTTTGTTTCAGTTTCTGCCATAACATCATAACTAACCCCCACTGTCCTAAAAAATGAAGGTGTCAGAAAGGCCTCTACATTGTTTCCTGTGGTGTTTTATGGGTTTACAAGAGTCATAACAACAGCAGCAATATATTTTGATCGGTGTTTGCTATGCTGAATTGCTATGGGTAAATATATCAAATTACATTAAACGATCGAACTAACAGTTATTTAGCATTTATTTAGCTTTAAATTAAAAACTAAAACATGTTTTTAATTGTTCCCAATCGAGTTGTTTTACTTACTGCGCATGCGCACGCGCATCCCTGATGAGCACCAGATGACTGTAAATATGGCGGGTGTGGAGTGAGACGCATGCCTGAACTTTACATTGAGAATTGATTTCTGACTCCATTTATTCTTTTCACGTGAAAGAAAACCGTCGAACAAAACATGTCCCGCCACAGGAATGTACGAGGGTATAACTACGACGAAGGTAGATACGTAAAATAGTATATATTCATCGGGTTTTATACGAAGGGGCCTAAATGTTTGTTAGCTAACGTTAGCTGGTTTATTTAGTAGCCTAGCCTGTAGACTTATCAGACTGCTGTCGTGTCACTTTCACATAGAAACAGCTGGACATTCACCTGTTAAACTATAACATAACACGTATAATACAATATTTATTAACATAAAATTAACAAATGATTATTATATCTATTATAACCGAACATACATAGCCAACATGATACCATAATTAAATATTACTGTATCATTTTGTTTTGTAATTCCGAAGTTTTGTCATTGTAGCAAGTAAAGCTAATATAAAGTTGGAATGCAAATTAGTTTTTCCCTTTAAAGATACGTAAATTAATTATATTTCTATTAGTATTAGCATCTTTTGTGTTGGCAGTATTGTTTGTAACAGCTGTGTTTGTGGTAGTGTGTCTGATTAGGCAAAACTGCTTTTGTCCCCATCAGAGCATTTGTGTTTATTGTTGTAGGGGTTTCAATTGCTTTAACTAGCCTATATGGTTTGAGTATAACAGAATGTTCTTCATATCTTCCTTGCACAGATTTTGACGATGACGACATGTACGGACAGTCGGTGGAGGATGACTACTGCATTTCACCTGCTACTGGTTTGTGCTGTCACTTGTGATGTGACTTAAAAAATGAGTGAAAGATTCTTATAAGGTCACTAGTCATTTATTGTCATCCTTCATACACGTGCAAGTTCAACATCAACATCGCTTGCATAGTTCGCATGTTGTTAATAACTGTATTAGCAGTTGCAGTATGCTGGAATATTATCAGATTTTAATAATAGTTTTCATGTATTAGATCTTTAAGTTTTTGTTTATGTTTGATAATATTGTTGTCTCATAGCTGCACAGTTTATCTACTCGCGTCAAGACTCGAGACATGCACGGCAGGTGGAACCGCTGGAGGAGGCAGAGTTTGAGGTAGAGGATGAGATGCCAACCTCTCCCACCATCACAAACACTCTTGACCCTCTAGAACAAGGTATGATCTGACAAACTTGGTTTCTTTGTGCACATGAACATTTTTGTGTTGATTTGCATATTCATGTAAGCCTCTTTGTACAGTGATTGCAGGGAGGATGTTATGTCAGGTGTCTATATTTTATTATAATTGGATTGTGTTTGGACAGGTCGGTTGTATTCCTGTTTGGATCAAATGAGAGCAGTGCTGGGAGACTCCGTTCCAGATGCCATGTTAACACAAGCAGCTTTGAAGTACGACTACGATCCTCAAAGAGCCCTTGACTTCATTCTGGCCGAAGAGAATACCAATACGGACACCCCTCCAGACAGCACCAACCAGAAGCCAGAGCCTACCACCACACCAGTACCACAGAAAGGTACACACACACCTCCTTCCATTCACAACCAATCAAAATCACTACCCAAAAAATACCTCTTCCGCTAAAAAATGAGCCCACTTATAAATATGAAATGAAAATAAAAAACACGCTCAATAAAACCGCAAAAAAGACCATAGAATTAAAAAGACACGCAATGTTGGTTTGAGGTCTCAAGGGAAACTACTAAACTCCAGGGTTTTTCCAAAACTGGGGAGAACCTAAAGCTTTCAAATGTGTTTCAGTTTCACATGCTAAAATAGTTTAGTTCTACAATTTAAGCTGCCTTTTAAAAGAGACTTTGAGACTTAAACTGTTAACATTTGAGCTAGATTGTGGTTATCACTTGATATCATCAGTATTAACATGAGTATAACGTATTGCCTTTTTTCTCTCTCTTTCGGCCAACCAATGAACATGTCCACCAACCTCACCCTCTCAAAAATTGTCTCTGACTACATTTGGCCATCGCAAGGTAAGGAGCCTTATTTGTTTCATCACTCAATAGGACTAAGACTGAAAAAAATACACACTCGACTGGCAAACCCCAGAAACGAGTCCCTGTGCCATCTTATAACCTCAGTGATTTGTTAGCCATGTCTGAGACGAACAAGATCAGGACTGTTACTCAAAATTTTCCCCCTGGTCTGGGGAGCTTGGCTAATAATAGTTCGAAAGCAGTTTCAAGTAAGTCTTTGGAAAAGTCATTTGAGGGACAATCTTCCAGACAAAATTCACTGGCCCAACTAATAGCTCCGCATGAACAGAAGTGTACTAATATCCCACCACTGGTCCCCTACACTGGTATCTCACTGGATTACAGTATTCCTCTGACTGCCAGTCTCACACAAGGCCCTGAAGTTCCTACTGGTTCTTGTTCTAATCCAACTGCCCCACTATCTGCAGCTCAGGGCCCAGGCGTCCCACCGTTGTCTTTGTTTTCTCTTGGTTCTGGTGCAAGTTTCTCTACTGGCCTGTCTTTGGGAACTTCTGCCTCTAGTCTGTCTGTAACATCCAACTCATCTCTTCTCACCTGCTCGCTTAGTAATCTGACGTTGCAAGACCCTCGGGTATCCACCCCTCTTCCTGTCTCATTGGGAAGTTTGAGCTCTGGCTTGCAAAGCAGCAGGCCACTGGGAATACCTCCCCACCTAAACTCCGACTCCAAGAGCCGTGGGGTCGAAGCTCATGGGGGGAGCCCGTCCTTAGCCGAGCTAATTCAGAAGCATCAGGGCAGCAGTCCTAAACTGTATGATTTTTTGCCAGGACTCCAAAATACACGCAATTTGCACACCAACAATACTCAAAACAATACAAACCTCAAAACATGCAAACATCCTCCTCCTGGCTTTTTATGGACACCGTCCCTTTTTGACCTGATATCCCAGCACCAAGCTAATGGCCAGCAACTCCCAGCATACACTGTGTCTCGCAAAACTGGAACTAGTGACAGGGCAACAAATAGCAAAACTTCTGTTGCTAAGCCCTGCCCACTTAGTTTAAATCAGAACGTTGACCTTGGCACTCTCATGTCCCAGACATCTCCAAATGCTTCTCCAGGTTACCAAGACAACCACTCACCAACCCTCTTGAGTTTTTCCAACATGTCCGCTAGTCACAAAAAACGTGTATTTGCAGACCCGTCCGTGTTTGCGTTAGCCATGTGCATGCGCGTAAGAAAAGGGAAGAGTTGGCGGAAAAGTGCGAGACATAAAGCTTTCTTATATAGCAAGCAGATGGAAAGAGTCAAGGAACGAGTGCAGTGTGCACCCCTCCATCACATCACTCCGTTTTCTTTCGACACGCCCTCTCCGGATGACATAGTCAAAGCAAAACAACGAAGAGCTTTTACTCGGGAATGAGAATCAGTGGATCCCACTTTTTTACGTTTGTAACTAAGTTATGTTTTAAAGGTTAACACTGCAGAACATCTTAAGATCTGAACTATTTCAAGTCTGATTGGGGAGTTTCAAGTCTTAGGTTTATTTTATGTCCCTCTATTATAGCATTTAACATTTGAAAACACTGTCGCCACTGGGCATAATGCGAAACAAATGAAACAAGTGTTTAAGTTTGTATTCTTTAGCATGTGGGCAGTTATAATAATATTAGAGAGACAGTTCACCCAAAAATAACACTTTTGTCATATTTACTCACCCTTTGAGTTGTTCCAAATCTGTATAAATGTCTTTGTTCTGATGAGCACAGAGAAAGATGTTTATTCAGAACAAAGAAATGTATACAGATTTAGAACAGCTTGAGGGTGAGTAAATGAAGACGGAACTTACATTTTTGGGTGAACAGTTCATTTAAGAACATACTGCACTGAGTTTGATTGTAGACTTCCATTCAAGCTCTGAAATTATTTACACAATTTTTTTTTTCATAACATAACCTTATAATATAAATAATGGATGCTGAAGAGCAGTGAAAATATGAAGACGAAGACACTTGATGGTAACAAATGACATAGTTTTGATGTCACATGGGCTAAATGTATTAATCAAAAAATCAAATGCTCCTGTCTGACTAGTATTATTTTTAAGATTTATATCTTACAAAGTTTTAATTTTGATGTTTGGTGTACATATTTTCAAGAGCGCAACCTTTTTTTTATATTTTTGTACTTGATTTTTGTAGTTTCATTATGTTTTGATAAATTAGTGTGAAGTATAGTGAGCAGAAGGAAAACAGTAACGTTTCTGTACAGCTGTTCTGGTGTATTTTGAAATAAGGAGCAGCTCTGGTTTACCACACATACAGAAACGGGAGACATTTGGGTTGGGGGACACCTGGAGTTTTTCCCTTTGCGTCTTTTGCCACACCCAGACACAACCCCCCCTCCCCCGTGCTGTAAAGGTGCTTTTAAATATTATAATCCATGTTTAGTAAACGATTTTCTACAGTTTTCATTTCAATTATCTGCCTCATTTTTTAAGTTCTTTTAAAGCACTGATATTTGTAACTTGTATAGATTCTGAAATAAAACTTTCTTGTTTAATTTCTGAGATTGATGATGGTATGTGTAACATTGGGGGTAGATGCATGCATGGGTGTGTTAGCTTGTGGTGTGTGTATCACTTACGTTTGTGTACGTTATGGAGATATAAAACAGAGAATCTTTGTGGCCGCATGAAGGTGTTAACACACCCAGAGTGTATTGGATGAGATTTAACTTTGCTTTCATTGTGGTTCACATTTGTAGAAGACACGCATGCACAGGTCTAAAGATGGCCTAAAAACACACGGTGAACAAGTATACTCAAAGATTAGATCAGTTTTAACATTTAATTCTGACCTGGTCTCTTAAATAAAATAATTCTCATAATTTGAAAATCCATCAATTATTTGGGATTATTCTGGATTGGAAAAGGTAGAGGAAGTACATCTTTTAACTAAAGAAGATCCAGTTTTTCTTGATAAATGTTCATTGCATAGTATTAGGACATAAGTGGTAAATTTAAACCCTGACTGTTTGTTTAAGCTCACCATTGACTACCATAGTAGGAAAAAATGCTTTATACATTTCTTTGTTCTGTTGAACACAAAAGAAGATATTTTGAAGAATGTAGGAAAGCATGTCATTTTTTCTACTATGGTAGCCAAGAACTGTTTGGTTACAAGGATTCTTCCAAATATCTTTCTCTGTGTTCATCGGAACAAAGAAATTTATACAGATTTGGAACAACTGGAGGGTAAGTAAATGAAGACTGAATTTTGATTTTTGGGTGAACTGTCCCTTTAAAGCTGCAATCTGTAACTTCTGTCTCCTTTATATTTTTCTGTTTAAATAATACAATTGCAGGTTACATCACAAATTTACCTTTACATGGGATTAAGTCAGATGATTCTAAACTGACGTTTTTCACAAAGCACAAATGATAAATATTTATTATAAGCGTATTGTTGCTCAATAACTATTTTTTGTTTATTTTTACCCCTAAAAAATTACAGATTCCTGCTTTAATCTTATTGCACCTATATGTAATAGTGGTGTCTAAGGCAAGCATTACTATTACTCATGTCATGGGTTAGGGGTTTTTCTAAATGCTTCCCACAACATTTTGTAGCAGCTTGTTGAGGAAAGAGGTGCTATTTTTTCTTAACAAACAGACTTTAACTATTTTCCCTGGTGGGCAATGAAGTGGCTAAGAAATCCTATAGACTTGCACTGAAGGAGAGACCCAAGCTATGTACAGGGACCAACATCACAGAGACTTTTATCAGTAAGAAACCACAAGTATACCATAGAAACGCACTAAAAAAGTGTATTCGGCATGGTGATGGCCAGTTTCGCACATGCTCATTATTAATAAGAAAAAAAACACTGCTTACTGTAATGATGCTTTCACTGTATAACTTGCGTTTCTTTCTCACTCACACACGCTTGTTAACTCTCTCTGCCGAGCGTGGGTGGAAAAACATGAAAACTTGCTGTTGAAAAGCACGGCGTCTTTAACTCCCTCCTTTCTTTTAATTCTCTCTCTCTACCATCTGACCACCTCAAATCTTCTATCCCTTTTTTCCACTCATCTCTTTTTCTGCCTTCTTTCGTCGCCCACACAGGAAAGAGTGACTGGTTTACAGCTGGCCCTGCTACTGCTCTTTGACGTTTTCTCCCTTTTTTGCACTTTGTGGCTTTTGCAGAAATGGTGATATGTCATTGTGCCTGTGCTGCGAGACGTGCAGCACTACATATATTGGTCAGAGAGCGAAAAAAGAGCGAGGTTATTGACCCTTTTGAGAGTACAGATTATCACATCATCGAAGTGTGCTGGTTTCCTTTTCCCGTCTGTATATTTAGAATGGTCACAAAACACTTGTTCATTTCAATTTGATTTAAATAAAAGTGAGAATTAGAATTTATGAACCAGGTTCTTACTTTAAAAGAAAAATTCTCATGCAGAACTCACCAGCACAATGCTAAGGTGTTATAAGCATTTTCTATGCATTCACCGACCAAAATTCATACACAAAATAATAGCACATCTCTCCTTAAGTCGTATGACTTCAGTTGCATAAACAGTGTAGGATGAGGCCTTTGTCAACCTTTGTCTTTCTCTGTTTGTGGAAGTTAAGACAGATCAGATCAGAGTGTCATGTGTGCATGTATCTGTCTGTTCGTGTGATGACCTGTTGCATGTGCCCGTCCTTGTGTGTGAAGCTTTTCAGAAGCGCACATTGTTTTCCAGAGGTGTGTATGGGCACGGCCGTACGTGAGAATATCAGTAATACCATAGTAGTTGGTGAGGTGTCATTGTCAACTGGGGATATCTGAATGGTGGTAGAGAAGTGAATGTGCGGGGATTCCCCGTAGATATGGGATAACCTAGTCACACTCAGCCCCTAAAAAATAACAGGTTGTGGAAAAGCAGGGGATGAACGGGTTATCTGATGAAGAGACTATAATGTAGGCTGTTTGTGTTTTGGAAAAGTCTCGTTTTTGGTTTCTTGTTTCATCAGGACCTGTTGCGCTAGCGCCTCCTGCTGGACCTGATGAATATGAAACATTTTGGCTAATCAGACTGATGGTGCTGATGGATCTCTATGCGACTTGTGTGCTTTAATGATATATATTTTTCGTTTATCCTAAGTGACAATGCATGCATTGTATCACTTTGTGTTTCCTGGGAATTAAACGGGTGACTCAACCATTTACATCTGTAGGAACATGATGGAGAACATTAAGTTTTTTGTGACTGTAATTCTGTCGCTGTTGCATCACGGACATCCAAGAAGGTTGTTTACACTGCAGGTCTTGATGCTCAATTCTGATTTGTTGCCTATATCCGATTTTTTTCGACCGTCCGTTTACACGTTCTTTCAATTGTGACCCATATCCGATTTAAGTGGTTACACTTGCCAAACCATTTGAAACATCGCGCATGCGTGAAGGCGGGTTCTTGCGCCAAGATTACACACTAGCCATGATGGACGAACGCGAAATGTGCTTGATGTTAGCTCTGTGATTTATGATAAGCTCGCCAAACATTAAATTGATTTTGAGGCAGAGGAGGAGGAAAAGAGCCACTGTCCTGCATTTTCCTCCTCCATCATGTTTCCTGCGTCGTTGTCAATTTACCGCCCCCACACTTTCTTCCTCCTGATAATACGTCATAAAACCGCGAAGCAGTACCAAATTGTCGCCGTTTTAATGACGTACCGAACGCTATGCCTCAGGAAATCGGATCTGCCCGTTTACATGACAGTCATTGACACATATCTGATTTATATCTGATTTATTTCCACATATGAATGAGGCCTGAAACTGATCTCGAAATATCCGAATACGTGCGCTTTTTTCCTGTTTACACTATCGTGGCGGGTCATATCCGATCGGAATTGGGTCACATTTAACTAACAGTGTAAACGTTCACACTGCAAGCCTTAATCGCTCAATTCCGATTTTTTTGCTCAGATCTGATTTTTTTGTTCGGCTGTTCACACTTAAAATGTGGTCAATATCAGATTCCAGTGTGAACGGGTGATGGTTATAAACTGAATCGCATGCGCAAAACAACAATAACACGTAGCACGCTTTAATACAGAAATAAGCAAGGGTCAAGTCAGCGGGTGTGTTTGATTTGACTATGCGGTGCTGAGCGGATTGTTCTGCGCATGCCGGTTGTGCCGAATTTTGGACTCCCCTCATTGATTTTGCTGGGGATTGGCTAATCCTATCCCCTCCCCTGCCCCACACCTAATCCTAACACCTAATGTTAGTGGGGAATGGAGGAGTCATAATTTGGCAGGGAGTCTGTTTTCGGCACAACACCGGTTTGCACGTCCCAGCATGGAGTAGAACACCTATAGTTTATGTTTTACCACCGTGTCAACACGCACGCGAGTGGTGGATGCAAAGCGATAAAAGACAATAGACACCATTAATGCGTTTGTCATATGAATCGTGCCGTATCCAGTGGCAAAATGTCTTATTATAACGGATTCTATAGTCATTTGTTGCATCGCATCGTGCGGTAGACAGTGCAAGGGTTTATGTTTATAATCTGGTGCTTGGCAACCGAGCTGTAAAGTGCACTTCCGTCAACAGAATAGCGCGTGAAGCTTTAATTCAGCGCATAATTGTGACGCAGGTCGATCTACAGTGACGCAAGTCGCATGAATTCCGATATGACCGATCAGACGAAACATCAGACCTGTATCTGATTTAGGGCCACATATGGAAGTGGCTCAGATCAGATAAAAAAAGATCGGATTTCATGTGGTTTGTCCTTTTCACACTGTCATGCAGTAAACAGATCTGGGTCGCATATGAGCAAAAAATCGGATTTTGGTGGCAGTGTAAACGTATAGTCAAGGGTCCCATGGGGGTCCAGTTCTCAGGTTTGTAAAGGTGTGCACGATGTGCTTGTTGACATAACTGTGAGTAAATGAGATCAGGTAGGGTCATGTCTCACCGGTGTTTGACTAGGCCTGGATCCGTTTTTCTAGGAAGGGCACATTTACATATCCTGAAGGGTGTGTAGTAGTGTTTTCGCGTGCATTTTTGTGCCTGTTTTTTTGTTGTTGTCACAGCTGAATGATGCACCATAGTAAACATAATTTGACACCGAGTCAACAAAGCTTTCTTGGCACCATTGTTTACATTTGCAATATCGCCAAACCACTTAAAGTAAAACCATCTTTAGTGCTAAAATAGACTGTTCAGAAAATAAATAAGATGAAGTGAAGAGATTAAGTAGATGGAGGGATATAAAGAGGTAAGGAATACAGTGGGGGTGTATTTACAAAAAATGGTATCATATAGGAATTATAATGGATTCTAAGTATATAATATAGGTTTTGGTGGTCTGGTGGTTGATGTTAACTATTGTTGACCCTCAGGTTATGACACGGGTATGTAAATAGCTCCAAGGGGGCCGTGTAACCATCTCCCACAGTTATTTCATCCATCATCTGTGTGGGAGCGCATGGAAAACATTTTAAACTTGTTTAATGTTTATTATGACTCTCTCAAATGATAATTTTTTAAATATTATTGTATTCTCTTTCCTATTTTAGGAATCTAATTCTAAAGGCTGTCTTTTTTCAAATGCCGTTTTAGAAATGACAATTCATATATTTGTCATATAGTATGTTTTCACCCCAAAATGAAAATTCTGTCATCAATGTCATACAGGTGTGAAATGACAAGAGGGTGAGTAAATGATGACAGAATCTTCATTTTTCACTTTAATAAAACATATTTTTGATAATTGTACATACTTACCTTTCTTCATTGTGAGTGCATACAGTTATTTGTTCCTATCCAAGAACATGTTTTTTTAATTTGGAAGCGCACAACTTTCTGGTGGCTGTGTCTTAAGATATGTTACGTGGGTGTGGCTTGTGTGTAAAGTGTTCCTGAGTGTGTTTAGATGGGGAGATATTTTGTTGGTGTGGCTGATTGTCTATGTGTGTGTGTGCGCGTGTCTGTGTCTGGGGGCAGGTGAACTGATATCTATGCTCCCCAGAACTTCCTGTCCCCGTAACAGGTGTGTGTGTGTATATATGTGTGTGTTGTGTGAGTCTGTGTTCATCTATGTGCACATAATGTGGGTCTACATGTTCTAGCGACTCATCAGTCATCATTTATGTTTGTGTATTTAATTACACCAAGCAAATGTACGTACAGTTGTAAAAATGATCAAGATCACTGTTTTTCCCCCGGATGAATTCTCCCAGAGTCTAAAGAGTGCTTTCCCCCTGGTGTTTTCCCTTAAATGTTCTGTAATGGATTGTTTTCACATGATTCTATAGGTTGCATTAGTTTAACACATTAACCCTGTATGTGCTGGAAGTGCACAGTCAGTGTGGGAGTACGACTGACGTGCCGAAGTTAACCCTTTCCTGGCCAGACCGTTCATCGCGCAGAGCGAGATGACTAGCTGTGGCTGTTGCCACCGAAACGGCTCTACTGCTATGACGAGACACCGTGTTCGCGTTAAGGCCATTTACCTTACAGGGACAGAAAGAGCCGTCTCTCATCCTGCTTTTGTTTTTATTTTCCCATCCCCCCCATGAGTTGACTCATGAATTTCAGAGAGATAGCGAGAAAGCGAGGCTCAGCACTCACACACACATCTGCTCATCTGAAAATGAGTAACGTTTTATACTGTACCAAACAGGAAACCTGCTTTCATAACATCCACGCTGTCACTCGTTTTCAAGCAGCGAAGAGTGTCAAAATGGCACGCCACAAAAATGCTCGCTCATGTGTTGTGCATTTTATGTTAAATGTATAGAAAATATTTTAAAGGGATAGTTCACCCGGCCACTAAAATTCCTTCGTCATTTACTCACTCTCATCTCAAACATGCACGACTTTCTTTCTTTTGCAGACCACAAAGGAAGATATTTTAAAGAACGTTGGTAACTGAACAACTTCGGCCCCCATTGACTTCCATTGTATGGACACAAAACCAGAGAGACATTTCTCAAAATATCTTCTTTTGTGTTGCACAAAGAAATTGTCATATACAGGTTGTGAATGACATAAGGATGAATAAATGACGATTTTTGTGAACTATCCCCTTGTTGCATAATAGTTGTAAGAAATGGTTATTTCCTTCAGTTTTATAGTACAAAAGGGATGTAAACATTTGCAATACTGAAGTACTGATTTGTTCATGTTGCAGTTCTCATTTGCTTTGTTTTAGCTGGAATACATGTTTTAGTGTATGCATACTGTTTTCTACATCCTAGCCAAAGCACGGGATGCACCAGAAAGTCGAGTCGAAACCGAGGTTGTTCCAAAGGTTGCACGGATGACTGTATCAGGCAAGAAGCAGACCATGGGCTTTGATGTGCCAAGGTAAGCAAATCAAAGTAACTTGTGGTGGTTTAGAAAGGTGGATAAAGATCTGGACTCATAACCGGAAGACAGTAGGTTCAAAGCACATAGAGGACGATTCGTAGTTGATAATCTATCACCACTGTGCTCTTGAACAGCGTGTAACCCCAGGATGTTTAATGGGGACTGCCCCTGAAAAAATGTATTGTAAGTTGCTTTGCGTGACATTATCAGCTAAATGAGTAGTTGAAGGGATACTCCACCCCAAAATGAAAATTCTGTCTTCATTTACTCACCCTCAAGTTGTTGCAAACCTGTGTACATTTCTTTGTGCTGATGAACACAAGGAAAGATATTTGGGAAAATGTTAGCAACTGACATGTCTGGGATATCATCGACTACCATAGTAGGAACAATTATTGCAGATTTTTTGTTCTGTTGAACACAAAATGAGATATTTTGAAGAATTTAGGAAAGCCAACCGTTCTGGTGCAACTTTGACTACCATTTAAAATTTTCCTACTATGGTAGTCAAGGATGTCCCAGAAATGCAAATGTTTCCTAATATCTTTCTCTTCCACAGAACAAAGACATTTATACAGGTTTGGAACAACTTGGGGGGAGGGGGAATAATTAATGCCAGAGTTTACATTTTTGGGTGGAGTATCCTTTAATTAAAGCAATAAAAACCTATAACCTTATGAAGCTTTCCATCCAATCCGAATTGGAATGCGTTTTATTCATCGAGTGTGCACACATGCGCAAGGAATTTGCTGAAAACCACATTGTATTACTGAACTACCCCTTCTGTATTGTGTGTCCAAATTCTCACTTTGTGTCAATTTCAGAGTACAGCTTTTCATTCTCTATACCAGCCCTGTGTTTGTCTGCTTGCATTGCATTCTGGGAAAACAGAAAACCACAGAGCTGGCTGGTTGTTGTAGATTAATCTTAACACTCACAAACACTAACCCGCAGCCTATCACTCCCTCTCCTTAAGCCACAGACCACACCCGTTGAGCTCAATTTTGGGTTTTCTGCAGGTGGGCCAGTCATAGTGCTTTTTGTTCAGTAGTTTACATAAAGTTGAAATGAGTTTAACTGGTTATCAATTGACCAAGTTTTAACATGAAGGTTGGACAAGCACAAAGAGGTTTTTTTGTAAAAAGTTCAAAACATCTCACTTTTAAGGCAGTGGACCTTAGGGTAGCTGGTATTGATTTTGACAAACAAAAGAAAGCTAAAAAATGGCGTCTGTCCTAACTGAGCTCTTAGAAACATTGTCATACACAATTTACTCTGACATCTAAGATAACGCTTGTTGTTGTATGTCTGCATAGTGTGGAAGAAAACGGCATTGCTCCCTTATCAGTCCGAAGAGGGCCGAGCCCAGAGGTCATCGCCCCCCCGCCGGCCACCGAGACCCCAACCAAACCAGCGTGTGTGTCTGAAGACTCAGCCACCCCAACTCAACCCCGCTCAGCTGGAAAGAGCAAACGGCAACTGGACATCCGTGCCGAACTGGAGAAGAGACAAGGAGGGAAGCCGTTACTCAACCTGGTCGTCATAGGTACCACATCATCTCTCCGTTCACTTGATGTAGTGTGATGTTATGCTTGATGTTTAACTGATGGTTTTGTGTTTGCTAAGGTCATGTAGATGCTGGTAAAAGCACTCTAATGGGTCATGTGTTATATCTGCTGGGAAATGTTAACAAGAGAACCATGCATAAATACGAGCAGGAGGCCAAGAAAGCTGGCAAGGCGTCTTTCGCTTACGCGTGGGTCCTGGATGAGACGGGAGAGGAGAGAGACAGGTCTGTTTAACACACACATTATATGCATCAAATTTAGGCTTGTATTTTGTGTAATGACCTAAACCACATGATGGCAATTCGTTCATCATCTGCTTCATCTGTCACAGAGGAGTGACCATGGATGTGGGCATGACAAAGTTTGAGACAAACTCTAAGGTTGTTACTCTGATGGATGCGCCCGGACACAAGGACTTCATTCCAAACATGATCACAGGGGCTGCACAGGTACTTCCATCATGACGCCCTTCATTCATGCATTCGTTTTGGCGCGCACGCAAGTTTACGAAGGGACTGCTATGTCTGCGCATAATTTCTTGTGAAAGTGTCAATGAAACCATCGCATTGCGGAATTGGGTGCTGCCACCACTAGTACTCTGAATATGAGTGTGTGTGTTTAGATTTGGCTGATGCTTACAAATCAAATGAATGAAATTAGTCACGTTGTACAGGCCGGATTCACTCACTTCCTGCTGAACGTATGCTGAGAAAGGGTTTTTGGGGTCAAGAATGTGTGGGAGGGTGTCTTGTGGGTGGGCGTGTCTTGGTGGTAAACTACTGAATGGTGTCTGATGTCGAATTGAAAGTGACTAAGCAATATTGATGTCGAAGTTTGAGATTTTAAATGTTTCTCCATGAAAGCTATATTCACAGTATGGCGAGCACTTACTGTACGCTTTAGGAATTAAGCATTAAGATTGAGAACTTTTTTTTTTACGTTAGATAGACATTATACGGGGGGGTTTGAAGACGTGATTTGAAGTAATTATTATATCTGCTGTATTCTTTGTTGCCACTAATTGCTAGGGGTTTAACAATAAATCGTGGTATGACATATCGCGATACAAAAACTTCACAATTTGTGTCAGCCACCTGTTGCACTGTTTTAAGATGTGAATTATCGTCCAAATAATCCTATTGGTTGAGCTCCCAACATGTCAACACATACAGGGCCATATTTTATTGGTCTAAAACGCAAGGTGCAAGTGCACTTAGGGCGTGTCCGAATCCACTTTTGCTAGTTTAAGGACGGGAAAAATGGTCTAAAAGGGTTTTAGACCCTATTCCCCTCTTAATGAGTCATGGGTGTGTTTTGGGCAAAACGTGCAGTAAACCAATCAGTCTCATCTCTCATTCCCATTACGAGCCAGTTGCGCTCGTGCCATGGCGGATTCGCTATTTATTTACATGGTGGAATTTGCAAGAGCAAAGACTGGACGCTTCTACACAATAATAATCTTTTACATTGTAATCCATTTATTTTTAATATTTGCATGTTTGTGTGCTGTTATCAACAATGTACGTGAACTGTGCACCCGCCTATAGGCACATATTACTAACGCGCTCTAAAAATGACAAAAAATATATTGCGGCGTTGACTTTAGACCAGGTTTCAGTCGGTCAATGGTCTATTTCAGTTGCCTCAAAATAGCAACGCGCCAACAATGCGCCTGAACACACCTTGTTTTCAGACCAGCAGGCCCATGGGCACACAAATGGGCGCAAATGCATTTGCTATTTAAACAACGTGGGCAGGACTTGAAAATGAAAACTGCGTCGTGCTGAAACTAGCAACTTAACACATGCGTCTTGTCTGGTGCCGCATTGCACCAAGTGTATGATTGAGCCCACAGTATTTGTTTTCTCGGAGGGTTTAGCTCTCTTTTGTTTTCTTAAGTTTCTTTTAAAATTCACTTTTTTTTCAGTGACGGATGTATTCTATTTGTATTCATTTACATGTGGAAGGTTCGGTTAAACCTCAAACGTTGTCAATTTTATTGTGTATTGCTGAGTTACATTCTTACTGATGGCACAAACAATACACGCTTTACCTTTAAAGGGAACATGAAAAAAGAATATATATACTGCTCAAATTTGTTGGTACCCCTCCACAAAAAACGAAGAATGCACAATTTTCTCTGAAATAACTTGAAACTGACAAAAGTAATTTGCATCCACCATTGTTTATTCCATATTTAATAGAAATCAGACTTTGCTTTTGATTTTTTATTCATCATAATATTGTAAATAATAAAACAAATGGAGATGTCATGGACAAAAATGATGGGACCCCTAACCTAATATTTTATTGCACAACCTTTAGAGGCGATCACTGCAAGCAAACGTTTTCTGTAGCTCTCAATGAGGTTTCTGCACCTGTTAACAGGTATTTTGGCCCGCTCTTCCGGAGCAAACTGCTCCAGCGGTCTCAGGTTTGATGGGTGCCTTCTCCAGACTGCAAGTTTCAGCTCTTTCCATAGATGTTCCATAGGATTCAGATCAGGTCTCATAGAAGGCCACTTCAGAATAGTCCAATGTCCACATTCTTGTGTGATTTTAGCTGTGTGTTTTGGGTCATTATCCTGTTGGAGGACCCATGACCTGCGAGAGCTTTCTGACACTGGGCAGTACGTTTGGCTCCAGAATGCCTTGATAGTCTTGAGATTTCATTGTGCCCTGCACAGATTCAAGGCACCCTGTGCCAGATGCAGCAAAGCAGCCCCGAAACATAACCGAGCCTCCTCAGTGTTTCACTGTAGGTATGGTGTTCACTTCTTTGAAAGCTTGATTTTTTCATCTGTGAACATAGAGCTGATGTGACTTGCCAAAAATCTCCAGTTTTGACTCATCTGTCTGGCTTGTCAATATGAATTTTTCACCTTGGAGGTCAGCTTGTATATCTTTGGCAGTTATACTTTGTTCTTTTTCTACCATTCGCACTATCTTTCTGTTCAATCTGGGGTCGATTTTCCTCTTGCGGCCGTGCCCAGGGAGGTTGGCTACTATTCCATGGACATTAAACTTCTTAATAATATTTGCAACTGTTGTCGCAGGAACATCAAGCTGTTTGGAGATGGTCTTGTAGCCTTTAGCTTTAATAAGATTATGTTCATAAAATGGGTTGTGAACATTAGGTAGTGCCATTTCATATTTTGCTTTATAGAAATGCACACACGTATAAAGTTTGTTTGTCTTATGTATGATGCTGCTCGCAGCGCGAGGTGCTGTCATTCTAACGTGTGTGTCTTTGTGTAAATGGTAGGCGGATGTTGCCGCCTTAGTAGTAGATGCCAGCCGTGGGGAGTTTGAGGCCGGGTTTGAGGCAGGTGGGCAGACCCGCGAGCACGGCCTACTGGTCCGATCCCTCGGAGTCACGCAGCTTGCCGTCGCTGTCAACAAGATGGACCAGGTGGGTAACCATGGTGACCACAACAGCACCACGGCAATGTCAATCATGTTTTCGTTTATGTCTGAGAACTCTGCTACAGCTTCTCTCCCACCACTCGCATCATGATGTAGTATGTGCTCGTGTGTGTTGTACAGGTGAATTGGCAGCAGGAGAGGTTCCAGGAAATCGTCTCTAAGCTTGGTCACTTTCTGAAGCAAGCTGGTTTCAAGGTAACGTGCATGTGCTCACTAGGTCGTTTTTACATCTTTCCACCCGTTCATTACTTCCCTTGTTTAAATTTTCCCTGAAATGTAACAAATCTTGTTTCAGAAGCAGTAGGTGTTACTTTCATTTAAGTGTATGATCGTCACAGTCTTGACTGTGCATTATGATGAAGTGAGATTTTTATCTGATCAACAACGTACTGATCAAATCCAGTTCGAGCCTGCAAAAATGTAGTTTTTCACAACACTTTTTAGATGACATTGTTAAATTTAGCACAGCTATTGCCACCTAATTTCTCCATATCTGTGGACTGTAACTATATATTAATGGAATAATTTACCCAAAAAGGAGAATTTTGGCATCCTTTTTTCACCCTCGTGTCTTTCCAAACCTATGTTAATAACTTTGTATGAAGAGAAGCTGTTGTCTCATAAAAATCTTTAATGATTATAATTGATCACATTCATGGCTAACAACACTTTATGGCAAAATGATGCAACACATAAGAAATTAATGCGCTGTAGGTCACTTTGGATAAAACTTCGGCCAAATGCATAAATGTGACTATAAACAACTGTTAATTATGCAGTTAAAAATGAGTTTTCTTAGTTTAGCATATGTTTATGCATATTATTGAGTATGTTATTAAATATGTTTCATTTTGTAGAGTTATAGTACTTAGCTGTAAATAGATGCTTTTACAATTTTACGATCTTCTATTACACTTCCACAATGTCAATGTTAAAGACAAGCATACTTATTTATATTTAGTATAAGTATATTTATAAAACTTTTATACTCTGTCCGCAGGATTCTGATGTCTTTTACATCCCTACGAGTGGCCTTTCAGGAGAGAATCTCACCACCAAGAGCAAAGTACCAGAACTTACTGCCTGGTACACTGGACCATGCCTGCTAGAACAGATAGGTGTGTACATGTTACATATTAAAAGGTTGAAGGAATGTTTAAAGTGGTGTTTTGGGATGTAAAAAATGGATTTAATTTTAATGTATGTAAGAATGTATGGATTTTAGATGTTGTGTAGACCCTTGGAAGACAAGTAATGTTTTGGGATGTTATGGAATGTTTTGTTTTATGTATGGAATGATGCATGGACCTTAGGAAGATTAGCAATGCTTCTTGGCAGAGCTAATGGGGATCCAAACAACAAACGTGTGCTTTTGAACATGGAAGTCGTTGAGGAATATGTATGGGGTGTGTGGAAGCCTCTGCTGTGATGATTTTCACAGTAGCATTTGTGTCGTGATGCTGTGATGTGATTGGCGGCTGAGCTGTGAGAATTCTCAGCAGTTTTATTCTGACTCATGAGGCAAACGGAAAACCTTCAGACTGCTTCATGTTTCTTCATCTCTGTCTCTCGTCCTTTTTCATCTGTTTGCAGATGCCTTTAAACCTCCTCAGAGGTCAGTGGAGAAGCCGTTCAGACTCTGTGTATCTGACGTCTTCAAAGGTCAGCACGGGAACGTTTACTGCCGAATGTACTGTATGAGGATTAACACACTGTAGATCTATGTGATGAACACGATGTACATAAATGCAAACAAAATGGACATAGATTGCTTGTTTTTATTTAAAAAATTAAGCAACCCTTATTTCCTCTCTAGTTACTCGTTCATGCCCCATCATCATTTAGTTTGAATGTACTCTCGCTGTTTTCAGATCTGGGCTCTGGGTTCTGCGTGACGGGGAAAATCGAGGCTGGATTCGTTCAGACTGGAGATAAAATGCTGGCCATGCCACCTAATGAGACCTGCACTGTTAAAGGTAAACACTCATTTGTCAGCATCAGCACCTTCCAGAAAGACGCACTGGTGTGTGGAGCATGTTCACAAGAAGTGTGATGGCTCCCTCTGCTGGTCGTTTTACTTACAGGATTTTGTTTTGGTTTCTCAAATAATCTCCTGGGGTTTATACTGATTTACACTTGTTTACATGGTTGGATCAAAGAGATTCTGAATGCAGATTTTTTTCTCTGTAGGCATAACTCTCCACGATGAAGCATTAGATTGGGCAGCTGCCGGTGATCATGTCAGTCTGACTGTAACTGGCATTGATATCATCAAAATAAAGTAAGCATTAAATGTGTAAAATATTCCAAATACTGTATCATAATATCATGATTACATATTTTAGTTATGTCACATGATTATATAACACTTGATTAAACGTGTTTCTCCAGGCTGTGTCGATTCTCTATGATCAGCATATATTCAATTCACTTCTTTTTTTCTCTTCATAGTATTGGATGTATATTCTGTGATCCAAAAGAACCAATCAAAGCATGTACGAGATTCCGAGCCAGAATTCTCCTATTTAATATAGAAGTTCCTGTTACAAAAGGCTTCCCGGTGAGAAAAAAAATGGATATAACATATTTCCTCATGTTTTATTTTGATGTGCTGATGTGTCAATGTTTATGCGTTTTGGGTGTGGTTGACAGGTTCTGCTGCATTATCAGACAGTTGGTGAACCAGCTACTATAAGAAAGTTAGTGAGTATTTTACACAAGAGCAGTGGAGAAGTTCTCAAGAAGAAACCAAAGTAAGTGTTTTAGTTAGAGTTACTAGTTACTCATCCTTGTGTCGTTCCAAACCTTTAGGATTTTCTTTCTTCTGTAGAACACATAGTTTATGTTATCGTCTGTACAATGAAAGAACATACAGTAGTAACCAGGTGATCTCACTTGGTCATGTGCATATGGTCACTGTCCTTCTGAAACCTCAGATGTCCAAATTCTCTGTTCTTTTTAAAGCAACACTATATAACTTTTGCTCACGGGTTCCCCCATGTGGTTGATAAGCGCAATTTTCTGTTACCTGTTTTGTAAGTAATTTTGCAGTATAAGCTTCCCTGTGGGCAACGCAACACACGTGAATTTGTTTACTAAGCTGATGGAACCAGCGAATGCAGGAACGGCGTTTGGAAACCTTATCGCACTTTTCCGCAGGCAGGGGATGGGCGGGGCTGTGTGTGTACCGACCCGAACACCGTTTTAATACTTAAATACTCTGTTAGATTTTCCAAGACCCAGTGACAAACATAAAGGGCGACTAGTAAAAATGATTTATGGCAAAAACATTAAAATCACACAATATGGAGATACAAGGATTCAGATGAACATCAGCGGTAGTCAAGTTTCAAGAAACCAAGGTTTGATCGCCGTGATATACCGTTGGAGCTTATGTCATGTATGTGTTTAGACATATATAACGTCATAATTATGTTGAATTCTACAGAAGAGGAAACATGTTTTGGAGAGACATGAGGGTGATTCGATGGTTTTTTATTTTAAATGAACTGTACCTTTAATGCTGAATAAATGTGGTTTCAATGTTGTACAGATGTTTAAGCAAAGGACAAAATGCAGTGGTGGAGATTCAAACACAAAGACCTGTGGCTCTGGAGCTTTATAAAGATTATAAAGAACTGGGTAGATTCATGCTCAGATATGTGGGTTCAACTATCGCTGCTGGAGTTGTCACTGAGGTAATAAACAGTACAGCCCCTCCCATCTGGTACACAATATTTTGTGCTCATCAGCATTTTTGTTATTGCGTTGAGAAAATGTAAGTTAACATTTATTTTGTTAATACTCCTGATTCTTATCTTGTAGATCAAAGAGTGAGAGCCAGTTGAAAATGGATCCTTGAGAAGGTACCGGACGAAGTCTTTGAAGAGAAGTGCAATTCCCCATCTTAACACACACTCACATTCACATGGTGTCACATAACCACCGGACCCATCGAGATAAAAAAACTGTCACGGTTCATTTTACAGACAACAAGTAAACTGTGTAATAATCCCCATGACATTTCATCTCAAACCGTCCACATGCTCATACATGCAGAATGTTTACCTGTACTTTCCTTCCATTCATCGATCACATCTCTGATCAAGAAACTGAAGTCATTTTCTTTTATGTGATATTTTATTTAGGGATGCTGTAAATGTCAACATTTCGGACTAAAATGTGGGCACAAATGATGGACATTTAACCTTGAATCATTGCTACGTTTTTAAATTGAATTAATTAAGGGTGTGTACATTAGCAAAGGGAAACCAAGAGAATAAATGGAACAGCTGGCTGCTCACATCACCTCCATCTGTTTCTCATTAGAGATTAACAAGTATGTAAATAATGCCTGCCGATCCTGTTCATTTCTGGAAAAGTGATGATAAACCAGGTGCATTGAGAAACTCATCCAGGTGTCTGTATACATACAATAATAACTCTTAAGGACAGTCAGTCCATCAGTGTACGTGAGTCGTATGTTCTTGACGTAAATATTAAGGGGTTTTAATTTTAGTTAAATTAACTTTGGGTGTGTTGAGGATGAAGTTGTTCAATCCGGGGAAGAGTTCTTCATCTGAAAAATAAACATTTCGATCACTGTGGAAAGCACACGTGTCTGTTTGTTACATGTATGGGATTTCCCAGGCAATATTAATTGATTTTTAATAGGAGAAATGCAGAGCAAAACTCAGTGTGACTCAGGTTTATAGTATGTGAATGATGTACATTAGTGTAAATACTTGCAGAGAGCACTATTTATACACCAAAGAATGATCAGAGTTGCTCTATTTCCATTACCTACTCGATCACAAACACATCCATTACACAGGGTACATTGTTTGATTGACGCGCAAATGTTGTAACTTAAATGTTAGCTAATGAGAGGTTTTCTTACGATGAAACCAAGTGTGGAGCAGTAATTTTGTGCTCCACAATGTGATGCACAAGACTTGAATGTAACTTTAAACGACAATGAAGCACTGATACAAACATTGTTTCCTTTAAGCCTGTCACACTTAAATCTTAAGTTCATGCTTGGTAAACATATGAGAAGGCAAAAATTGTTACTTTACCCTCACGTCTGTAGCTACAAGGCACTTAAGACCCTGTCCACATGAATGCATTTTCCTTTGGCTTTCCGTCCACACCGAGAAACCCAAGGGAATCTGACATTAGCCAGGCTGTAAACGAAGCATCAAATACTCGAAATTACCCTTAAAGAAAATGTTTGACATTCTTTCATTTTGCTTTTCACAGTTTTCACCGTAATTTTACTAATGGATCATCTGTTTAAAACATCCCAAGATTATTGGCTTTAACTTCCTTTAATTTTCTGAATCAGTGCCTTTTCTCATCCTGTTAATGGTCTGTATAGATGTGAGGTTCATTCTTGGCTAATTTTCATTGGGGGCTTTCGCACTGCCAGAACGATTTGACGGAAATGCACGCTTTTTTTTTATTGTGTCCGCACCACAAGAACCGGGCAGAATTTTAGTTCAGGAATGCCATTTTGGTTGAAACCAATTTCATGGTTCGTTCCACCATTGTCTTTAGAAACCAGATTTTTGTCAGAGGTGCACGTATGAAAGTAAATATTATATTTTAATAAGGCATAGTCCTGGCTTAAGCCAAGACTTGTCTGTGAAACCGGGCCTTAGTCTTTCAATTTCCTTTCTTTAATGGCTCCTCAGCTGCTGATATTCTGAAATGTTTCTCAGGTCTCTGCCCTTATTGTTTCCTTAACATCTTTTCCTAAACCTTGAATGCACACAACTATGTAACCATTTCATGTGTCTCACACCGACAAGCCATAACTCAATGAAGAGCACTTATCTGAAGCTGTGGAAATTGAACCGAGGACTAGAGCTGGATTGAGGCCCGGTAAGGATAAACTGAGTGTGAAGTTGAAAGTGTGATTGGATTTCTATTGTGTTTAGTCTGGGAATGGCACACTTCCTCCAAGCATTTTGGTAAAAGTGTTGCCCCTGTTTGCAGGGTTTCTTAAACTGTTGTGCATGTTGGCTGATCTCCCAAGTACTCAGTTTTTCTGGATTTTTGTGATTAAGAATTGAATGGATGATTCTTTTCAAAACTACACTTCAATTCTTGAATCTGACTTGAAATGGGAATTACAATGCGGAATTTAAATTGAATGATATTGTGTGGGTTTGGTGGTAGACATTTTGTGGTGATGAATGGTGAAATCTTTGCTTTGTCTATTTTTTTGTGGCTGTTTTCTGATGATATCAGTTTTTTTTAGTTTAGAGAAATGTATTCAAAGTAATTAAAAAAACTGGTGGAAGCTCTTGTGAGTCCAAGTGTTGTGAGAATAAGAAATTGGGCCTCTTTTCAAATGAAAGTTTAGATGACTTGTCAGTGATTTTTTAAACATCAACACGATGCACTGCACTGCTGATAATATGACGCATCTATCTGCCTCCACACCTGTTAAAAATATTGTTTTTCATGTCTTTAGCACATTCCTCTGACTGAAACATGGTCCTCAAAAACATAACTCTTTTCCCCAAATGAGCATATTGGTAAAAGCATTTTAAACACTTTATAACTAGTGTTTCTTAGTCTCAACGTGTATTTTAGAGCGTTTTCACACCTAGTTCGTTTGAGCCCTCCAAACGCTGTCGGAGCACTTTCGCGTGTATATGTGAACAATCCAAGTGATCTCAGACCCCCCTAAAGCCCTAAAATTCTGCCTTGTCTCAGTCCTTCTCTGTCATTTAATTTAAAATGCGCCATAGCCATGTGATGACGAGAGGTAAAGAGGCCATCTTGAATACCCAAAATCCACTGCTGCACAAAAATCTGGGGAGTTCTCATGAAGATGTGAACAGGAAAGGGTCAGAGATCACTTTAATGCTAAAGAGGACCAAAAAAAGACTGTTCTCTATGTTGTGAACACCAAAAGGAGATCACATTCGGCTAGTTCACTTTCTGGATCATTTCAAGTGAACTGGGTTTGGTTCTTTTAAAACGACAACAATTTTACTCAAGGTGGCAGTATGTTATTTAATACAAAATGATAGTAATTCAATAATGCTACTGAAGTATAAACAATCAATGTTGAGGAAGATTCAGTCCTGGATCCAAAGCAAGAAGAAACTTTGAATTTAACTACAGCTTAACTTCTGCTTTTATAAATATTTAATTCAGTATGTCCATAAATTATTTTATGAGCAAACATTTTAATAATTTACAGTGTATGTAAAAAAAATCACTTTTTAGCCACAAAGCAACCACTAAATCCTGTGAGCTTCACATCTGCTGAAAGAGCGTGTTCGTTTATACAGCCACTCGCTTGCGCAAGTAGCTATTACAGAGTCCGGTTAAAGCTCAACTGCTGTCGACTGGAATACACACATTGTAGTTTCTCCTTTTGTTTGCTAAACTTTCATTCAGAGTTCTCCGCAATGTCTAAAGAAGCAAAACACATGAATTATCTAGTGCTGGAAAACTACATCGGAGGGAAGTTTGTGCCATGCGGCAAGCATTTAGACTCATTCGATCCGTCAACTGGAGAGGTTTACTGTAAAGTTCCAGACAGTGTACCAGAGGAGGTGAGACATTTCTCTTGAAACGTATATATTTTTTCTTTTCAATCCAAGGATGTAGGCCTAAACAACTGTGAATTCTTCGTATATAATTATTGTACACACATATTAGGGAGTATTTCTTCACGTTTTAATTGTAATCTTGTTTTTGCTAAAGTGTTACCTTTAAGAAATATATAACCAGTTACACCATTACATGGCTGAAGATACAAATTCCAAGTATGGAGTAATAGGTAATGCAAGTCTGCTGAACCAGACTAACTTACCTTTGGCCCCATATATTTCTCAATGTAAACGAATTAAAAAGTAGTGGCATGACGCTCAAAGTCCATTTGATAATTATTAAAGGGATACTTCACCCAAAAATGAAACTTCTGTCATCATTTACTCACCTTCGAGTTGTTCCACATCTGTATAAATTTCTTTATTCTGATGAACGCGGAGAAAGACATTTGGAAGAATGCTTGTAACCAGACAGATTTTGACTAGCATGGTAGGAAAAAATACAATGGAAGTCAAAAGTGCCCCAGAACTGTTTGCTGTCCTACATTCTTCAAAATGTCTTCTTTTGTGTTCAACAGAACCAAAAAAGGTAACACTTCAGTATAGGGGGCAATTCTCACTATTAACTAGTTGTTATTAGCATGCCTGTTGTTGGCATATTGACTGTTTATTAGTACTTATAAAGCACATATTCTGCATGACCATACTCTACATCCCTAATCCTACCCAATACCTTAACCTAACAACTACCTTACTTAACTAATTAATAAGCAACAAGTTAAGAGTTTATTGGGGAAAAGGTCTTAGTTAATGGTTTGTTAATAGCGGGAATTGCCACCTATTCTGAACTGTGACCCAAAACAAATGATAAAGTAATTTTTCCTACTATGGGAGTCAATGGGGGGCAAGATCTGTTTGGTCATAAGCATCCTCCAAACATTTTTCTCGGTGTTCATCAGAACAAAGAAATTTATACCGATTTGGAACAACTCGAAGGTGAGTAAAACGAGAAGTATGGTCCGCGTCCGCATGACGCAGATTTTGTTATCAGAAGGGTCCGCGGTCGTCCGCACACCCCGTCCGCATGCAGCCAATTTTTTGAGACCGCGCGGACGTGCCGCGTACAACAGCGCATGCGCAAAGAAGTGCACTAGTCCACTAGGGGTCGATACACATACAGGCAGTGTGCCGTTGTCGAAGAAGAATGATACAAAACCAACACGCTGAAACCAAGAACAGTACACTTAGAAGCATATCCTTCTCAATACTGTTTGGTTGTTGTTCTTGTTGTCTTGCTGTTTGCTCGGATTGTTTGCAATGGCGAAAACACTCAATCATCAATTTGCAGTGGGTCTGTAAATGACGCGACTCAGCGCTGCCCTTTGATGGTCTGGTAGAGCACACATACTCATTTGTATTGCGCATGTGTTGAACTCGGACGTCCGCGCTTAATCCGTGATGAGTATGCGCAGGAAGCTGTGCGGATGCGTTTGTGCACGAGACGGACGCGGAAAGTCAAGTATAACCGGGCGTTAAATGATGACAGAATTTTTCATTTTTGGGTGAAGTATCCCTTCAAACGAAACTAAGCAAGAGCTCACACAACGAGAACTTCTCTGAGGTCTGTGGAGCAATCAAAAGTCTGGAAAATGTCCCTTCTGTGCAATATTACGCTACATACAGTGTCACCAAAATGCAAATAAGGCATGCAATAAAGGCATAAGGCATGCAATAAATCCCACTAAGTTCATAGCCTTAAATAACAAAAACATCAGTTAGATGCAATATCCAACTCAGTTGTGCAATGTTGACCCTTTCCTGAATGTTTATACTGTAGGTGGATGCTGCTGTAAAAGCAGCCAAAGACGCCTTTCCCGATTGGTCTGCGAAGAGTCCAGCAGAGAGATCTCAAGTGCTGAATAAACTGGCAGACCTGATAGAGGCCCGTCTGGAGGAGTTTGTTCAGGCTGAGTCTAAAGACCAGGGTAACTCTACGTACTGTACTGCAATGTACAGACTACATAGAATTAATGGATTTAGCACTGCATGTTAGACCGAAGATAGACTGAATTTTAGTCACACGGCAATGCAAAGTTCTACCATGTTATCAACCTTAAAAATATCACAGTTTTGCGTGAGCACTGTTCCATTGTCTAGTGATTGACCAATAGATGATCCATATACGATATCTGAAGTGCTGAGTGTCTTGTCAGTTGGTCATTATTACTAAATTAACCCAAACGGAGGGATTAGCTTTTGCATCGTAACAGGGTCTTGCATCATCTGTTTATTCTGGACTGGCTGGCTGTACATTATCAGCTGTTGATCTAGATAATATGAATAAATGTAATCCTATGTTCCCATCTCTCTCGCTGTCTCAGGAAAGACTGCAACTTTTGCTCGAAATGTGGACATTCCACGTTCAGCGTACAACTTCCGTTTCTTTGCTTCGTCTGTTCTGCATCACCTTAATGACTGCAGTCAGATGGATCACATGGGTTGTCTCAACTACACAATACGCTGTCCTGTAGGAGTGGGTATGTGGGCTTATGCATATTACTTAATTTCAAAATGCACCTAATTCTAAAAAATATAGTTAAAGTAGAAGTTTGCTTCAATTTCGCTATACAAAATTCACATTTCTCTCTTAATTTTGGACGGAAAGATGACCAGGACACGTTTTTGTGTGTCTTTTCTCTGTCTGTAGCTGGTCTTATAAGTCCATGGAACCTGCCGCTTTATCTCCTGACATGGAAAATTGCCCCGGCTGTCGCTACAGGAAACACAGTGGTGGCCAAACCCAGTGAAATGACCTCAGTCACTGCCTGGATGATGTGTCAGCTGTTGGAGGAAGCTGGTGAGGCCTTCGTGTGTGTATCTGGGTGTGTGACATAAGAAGTTTGCAATATGACATATCCTAATTGAGTGCATATTTCTTTGAAACAGGCTTTCCACCTGGAGTGATTAATATCGTGTTTGGGACAGGCCCACGTGCAGGGGATGCCTTGGTGTCCCACCCTGATGTGCCTCTTATTTCATTTACGGGCAGCACGGCTACAGCAAGACTGATTACCGAGCGTAGTGCACCATATTGTAAGAAACTTTCTTTGGAGCTTGGTGGGAAAAACCCTGCTATTATATTTGCTGATGCTGATATGGAGCAATGCATCAGCACTACTGTACGATCCAGCTTCTCCAATCAGGTGAGTTCATACACAGCAACAAGTGAAAAGCAGTTTTTAAAAACACTTAAAAATAAAATAACGAAAATTTATTAAAACAATTGACGACTCCTGGACAGGGTCATAAAATACATTCATGTTAATTACAAAGCAGAAGACAACATTCGTAAACAAAGGTGAGTAAATATATTGTGACTTATTTTTAACGTTAATAACGGTCATAGTGGCATTACGTCATTTCTTTATACACTGTAGAATTCTAACGGAAGTGTTGAGTTGGTCATGCGAATATAGTATCTTTATTTTAAAAGCTATTAACGTTTGTGCTGTATAGGATTAATTTCCCGCCTAAAGTATTGCGGGCATATTTAAAAATATAATAAGCGTGAATCAAAGAGTAAAAACCGCGAGTCAAAAACTTTAACACATCTTAAATTATTTTGCACAAAATTAATACATAAAGACAAAGTTGTCGAAATCGCACACAAAATAATGTTTTCCTTTTTATTTTTTGATTCACGCTTATTATATTTAAAAATATGCCAGCAATACTTTTGGCGGGAAATTGATCCCATAGTCCTGACTACGGAAACAGGTATGATATACTGGTAGTTCTGTATTCTACCACACTGTGGTGCTCAAACTGCACAATGTAAATACAGCCAGGACATACTGTTCTTTCTTTCTTTTCTCATTTGCTCTCCCTGTGCCATATACATCACACATGCCCATACTGTTGTTATTAAGTGTGTCTAAATTTAATACGTTTTCACAGTACAATCATTATTATGTGCTGTAATTTAGGGATGTCGTAATGCTTCATTAATTGGTAAGGTATGAAGGAATAACTTACCTCTTTCACTTTTTTCTTTCACTCTCTTCCAGGGAGAGATCTGTCTCTGTACCAGCAGAGTTTTTGTTGAACGGAGTATTTATCCAGAATTTCTTTCTCGCTTTGTGGAGGCAGCTCGGCAGTGGAAAACCGGAGCGCCCTCCGACCCCGCCAACAACAATGGTGCACTCATCAGCAAAGAGCACTTGGAGAAGGTCAGACAACAATCATGAATCTCACTGACATGTTGCCATTTACTGTATATAACATGTTGCGTTTGAAAACTGAGCATAGTCCTATAAAGTGAAATTTCACCGGTCACAAACAGACATACAATTGAAATACAGATACAGACAACATGAAATAAAAAATTTGAATCAAGAATTAGAGTAACCAAACACTGACAAAATTCACTTATGCATGATAGATACATGTTAAATGTACAGTCATTCTCTTCTGCGAAAATAGACTGAAAATATTGATCATGACTCATGATGTACTACGGAAATGTTGGTCCAATCAAATGGTTTCCAAAATATGAATGCTACTTTATCCTACCTCATGATTCCAGGTTTGTGACTTGAATTTTTAAAATATCAAAATAAAAAAATGGCCAAACACCTAAAAAAATGAGGTGCCTTAAACCGATACAACCCAAGTAGACAAAACAAAAATGCTTATTCCGGCATTGAGAAAGGTCACATGTGGCCAAAATGGTTGGCTTTTTTTGTAAAAAAAAGGCTTTCGTTTGTCGTTTCTCATTTCATCTTTCTGTCCCTTTTTAATGACCGCAAACTCCTTCCACAGGTCAAAGGTTATGTTGCTTTAGCGCTGGCAGAGGGTGCTCAGGTGCATTGTGGGGAGGGTGTGGACAAACTTACCCTTCCACAGCGAAATGCGGGTGGCTATTTTATGCTGCCCACCGTCATCTCTGGGGTTACAGATTCTTCCGCCTTGATGCAGGAAGAGATATTTGGACCCGTTACATGTGTGACACTCTTCGATAAAGAGGAGGAAGTGATATCCCGAGCCAATGGTGTACGCTACGGCTTATCCGCCACGGTATGGTCCCGAGATGTGGGGCGAGTGCACAGGGTTGCTAGGAAACTGCAGGCTGGGTTAGTGTGGACCAACTGCTGGCTGGTCAGAGACTTAAATCTTCCGTTTGGGGGTATGAAAAGCTCTGGGATTGGTAGAGAAGGTGGAAAAGATTCATACCACTTCTTTACAGAGGTTAAAGTGATCGCCATTAAACACTAATCTGGCCTAAAACATTCACACACAAGATGAAGTATACATGGGAGAGTGAGTCACAATGTGAATCATGTGTTATTGCGAACCTGTTTACAAATTATATAGAGGAAGCAATCAGATGTTTTGTCTTGGATGGTTGTAAATAAAGTTCAGAATGATAAAATGAAGTGCCTCCTGTAATTTTGGAAAAGTGTTTCTGTGTCAACTTTGTCTCTGACGTTCCTCCTAATGCTCTGTAGGAAAAATAAATATAGACACAAAATAAAGAATTGTTGACATGCAGAAAGAATATAGAGCTGTAATATTTGCCTCTACTTAAAACCATAGCTGACTAGGACAAATGTGTAAGATTTTCAAGAAATGTTGTAATTTCCTTTTTTCTCTGGGACATCATATGGGTACAAAGATTTAGATTAAGGCTCGAGACTCTTGCATGTTACCTTCCTACATCTGGGTGCGTATTAACGTGTCATTTCCAAGAAGTGTCAAAAGTGTGACTTTTTCCAAGTGTCTATCTGACACGTCACAACACACACAAAATCTTTCTGCAGCCCACGACTGTTGTGTGCTTCACAAACACACTGTGCTTCAGAAGGTTCCATATGAATCCGAACCAGCTGGAGCTTTACACCTGTGATAAACACCATAAGCGTGAAACTGACCTTTGAGTTTCACATCTTTGTTCTTGGCTTCTCTGTTCTTGAGGTCAAATTTTCTCATTCTCAGTTCTTAAACGTAAAAAAATGAAACGACAAATAGAATCATGAAACTACTTTAAGATATGGTATAATTTGTAGTAGCCTACCTTGAAGTGCTATGTACACAGTTAGTCAAACACTATAGTTTTACACACCCCTTGCACATTCTGTAAGATGTTTAGCTTTTTTTACAAAGATAAATATAATATTGGAATTAAGATCATAATGTTTTGGGGTTTTATGTACTGTATTGCTGCCCTTAGGTAGTTGCATAACAGATATTTGCATATATTCCACAAGACAAAATAACTTATTCATGCACAACCCTCGCTTAAGATGGCAAACAATCATTAGTGCTTGAGAAAGCAGAGCACAATATTAAAAACTGAAGGTATGTAAATGGGATATTTTGTGTCTGGTTATAATCACATAACTCTTATATTCTATTTTGTGGAATATTTGTCAATATTTCAAACAGCTACATGCGTTATATTACGTAACACTAAATATTTATGACTGTAAATATAACAAATTTTAATTGAATAAAATAACAATTAATTTAATTAACATTCACTGTCATTGTATCACTTAGTATAGCTAAAGAACCATGGTATAACCTGTTGTCGTCATTTCACGCCAGGGGCCTTCAAGGTTGCTCCATCCAGTTTGGTACAGAGAACCCAACAACAATGAAAACAAATGTTTATCTATGTTTAATATATGGGCCTCTGGATACCCTGTAAAAATGAAACCATCAACAAATCATGGCAACATACAGTATGTTTTTATGTTCATTTAACTTATTAAAAATCAACTTATTAATTAAATTTCAACACATTTAAATAGCATTTTCTGAATCTTTTGCTTGATGATTTGATGTTTACAGACATGTCACAGGGGCATTTTATGCTGAGAAATCATTTTTTATTTATGTAATGCATTAAATACGTGCATGTTTGACAGTTAACTAAAGATATGTGTTTCATACACTTAATTTGGTCCATTGTTGATTTTTCGCTGTGTAGCTAATATTGGACTTCTATAAACCCTGTACAGATTATTTTTAGCATAGCGCAGGCATTTGACGCAGCGCGAGAATGGTTTTAATATTCATTTTCATCTTAACTTTCACTTTCTATAACTGTGAATGCGCAGCTAAGGGAAAGAACGGCAAAATTATTGGAGGGGGGCTCTTGGAGGTAACTGGCCCCGGGGCCCTTTTAAGTCATAATCCGTCCCTGCACGCCACAATATATTTTTGTAAGGATGTTGGTCCCTACAGTATAAAAACTGTTCAAAAACAGACACAGACATAACATACACACAGAAAAGAGTACGTGTTGGTGTGTGCCAAGCTCTGGTGCAGAAAACACAACAGGGCCAATTCAAGAAAAAGTCTAGCTGTGATATCTTGGATCTGTATTGAAAGC